>NC_092281.1:11739718-11882218 GCF_036320965.1 Panulirus ornatus
CCACTATTCCTTCAAACATACCCATTTTTGCTTTCCGAGATAATGTTCTCGACTTCCACACATTCTTCAAGGCTCCCAGGATTTTCGCCCCCTCCCCCACCCTATGATCCACTTCCGCTTCCATGGTTCCATCCGCTGCAATAAAAATTTTTGAAAGTTGGCACTCCTTCCTCAGCACAGTGAACCACAAGACCCACAGCAACCAATGCAAGCACACGTTAAAGAAGATCCAGTCTTATTGCACCAATCCAACCACCACTCATGAAGCACAACTGATCCATTCCACTGAAACTCCTCCCAAAGAACACACAAAAATACTCACGAGACACTACTCAAAAATCAGCCACACCCAACCTCACCCCTAAACAACCGTCATGAAAAACTAACTGAAATCCATCCAGAAACAACTGCCCATCTGCCCTTCACTCCCACCAATTCAATCAATGCAATTAAATCCTTAAAAAACCTTTTTGCTACAGTCTCTTAACAATGCATATAACTCACATAAAACACTTTACCCTATTTACAATCCAAGCACTTAGAAGATATCTTTAACCACATCTGGCTACACAATAAAATCCTAAACATCTGGAAACTTATCATACCAATGCTAAACCCTTCAAACTAACTAACTAACTCTACCTCAACTTATTGCCCAATATCACCTCTATCTTCTGTATCTAAAATATGTGTAAAACTCATCCATGAAATCACATAAAAATCTCAATCTCACCCACACAGCATAGCTTCAAACCCAAACACTCCACCAACTGTCCTACACACTGACCACACACAACACATCCTAAATGGCTTCAGCCAACCATACCTGCCTCCTGCAAAGTACTAGTGGTAACGGACATCAACAAAGCATTTGACTTTTCCCCCCAGCACATCTTCACACAATACATACATGACACCATTCTCCAGAACAGTGACAAAAAGTGGCCAACCAATTTCATAGTTGGCCAGCCTGGCTGAATACTCACAATGGCTTCAATTCTAAAGCCCTAAAACTCTACAATGTAGTTCCCAAAGAAAAGATCTCTCTCCAACTCTCTTTAGTCTCTCACACAATCTCCCAGTAGCTCAAACAAAAAACATGAAGGTCCTTTTTTATGTGGATGACCTCACAATCACATTACACCACTCCAACACCAAAGTAGCAAGAAACATGCAGCACTAAATTAAACTGGAACAATGGCTTACTAAAACATAAAGTCTACATCTCCACAAAAGTCTTCAATCACTCTTATAACACCAAACAGACATGAATCCATCTCATACCCTACAGTCACTGTGAATGGACAAGCACTCTCAAGGAACATGACACCAGCCATTCTGGGCATCACAGAATGATATGCACTTCCTACACAAATAATATCAACACAAAAGAAACAAAAACTAAATGCCCTCATAATAAATGGCACCCATTTTAGGCAAGAAAAAGGATCCCTCAACATCCTCTCCAAATAATTCATCTACTCCATTTTAAGCTAAACCTCTTCTGCTAGGTGTTCCATCCTCTCAAAAGTAAAATATAACAAAGATGCAAACCACACAAAACAGAATAATCACTGCCTGCCAAACAGCCACAAATACCCAACATCTTCACAATGAAACAAAGATCCTCATAAAAAGTTCCACCTCAACATGCTCAGCACTGAATCTTATGCAACACACTTGACCCCACCCACCTAAACCACACTATAACTAACCATCAACCCAAAGAAGAAATAAAATCTTACTCCAGCCTCACATTTCAATAACGTTTACTTAAGAGACACCCACACCCCAACAAATATAACACTAACAAATACATACTGAAAGAACATGACACATTAAATACCTGCCATCCCAACTCAGTCTGAAATTTCAATCCTCTAGACATCACTCTGAAATTCAAATCCACTAGACATGCCCACCATAAGTCACACTCACCAAATAAACTAGTCACTCTTACCATCTACATCATCCATCCCTACAACACTACAAACACAGTTTCAACACATCCCAAGACCCTTCATTCCCATGATGTAACTACCATAAAGAGGACACTGAACATTTACTAAATTGACCTGCACTCTCTGCATACATATGTACATACTACATCATGACACTTTACTACCTATGGTCCCAACTAGTGGACATGACCAGATTCCTAAAGTGCTGCAGGAGCCACATATGGATACAAGGGACTCCTGGGCAGGAAGTAAGTATAAGTGTATATAGGTATGTACAGTATATATGAAAAGATGAACTTATAAACAAATCAAAGATAAGGGCCTTCTAGACTATATCAGATAACACTAAAACCACGTTTATGATCAGGGAGAAACATGTGGTACACCAAAAATCTAATTTCTTATCAGTGGCTAATATCCATCAGCTGATTTTCTTCTGTTGTTGTTGTTGTACAAAAATATGGCTTGTATGTCCTTGACCAGTAAGGTGGACACTATTTTTTTTTTTTTTTTCAATCCTGTGACCTGTATATTAATATCAAATCAGATTTTAAAACTATAGTGGTGACAAGCCTCTGGAGTGTGAGTGCTGACTGGTCTTGTGTGTCCCAAAGGTTGTCTCTACAATGTAGAATGTTGTGCCCACTAAGTTGGGCATGGCGAAGAGTCGTGCACAGTGGTAGGGAGGCGCACCTCTGAGGCCCTGCATACTACAGACCCTACCCAGATGCCTCACGGCTATTGTTGGATGCCTTCTACTTATGTCACAGTCACTGGGATTATCAGGCAAGCAGACAGATACAGTGTAGTGTATCTGACCCCATGGAAGTGACATGAAAAAGCTCCCACAATAGGCCGCCTACATCCAGGAAGAGATGTGAGGTTGTTAGGCTCCCAGGAGGGCTGTACTCACAACCGTGTATACCTCAGGCGCAGGCTCGGGCTCAGTAACAGGCTCGGGCTCAGGGACAGGCTCGGGCTCAGGCACGGGCTCGGGCTCAGGCTCGGGCTCAGGCATGGGCTCAGACTGGACGGGCGCAGGTGCAGGTGCAGCCTCCACAACAGGTTCAGAGGCTGGGGCTGGCTCAGGTTCGGTGACGACAGGCTGCAAGTGTCAGAGCGACCCAATAAGTGGCATCGCAAAACCGCCTCCCGGGGGCTCTCACCTATAGCATCCTGGATTCTGCAAAGCACCATGCAGGCCTTCCCAGGACACTTGCTACAAACAAGCTCAGATCTTGAGAGTGTCACCTCTTGGGCAGTAATGCCAAGGCTGGTGGTACAGCCCAAGCACACCTCCAGGTGGCACTGGCAAGATTCTGACATGTCACAATGGACATTGGTGCTGTAGGTTCAGTGAGAAACCCCGTGGTGTGATGCAAACACAAAAGAATCTTTAAAAAGCAAAAAAAAGAAAAAAAAAGAAAAAAATGTAAAGCAGTTTTAGTATAAGCTGAAATGCATATTCATGGGAAATGTTAATCATTTATATATGAAAGAAGATGGAAAATAATAAGCTAAAAGAAAAAGAGAGAATTTATAAAAATAAATTAATCATGTAGCAACGACCAACCAATAAAGTACCTGGCCTTACCCAGGGGAATGCATAATCATAAATAATAACTTTTCAACCATGCACATTTGACACAGCACCTTCTTATAGCTGTCAGAATATCGCTGGGATGACCACAGAAAACAAGATAGCTTCAAAGAGAGATAGAGAGAGAGTTGTAAAACTAAAGAACTGAAGACCTCAGCACAATCGAACACCATATTGCTGCATTATACCGAGATAACATGCCACTGCTACATCTATTGAGATCCTTCATGCAATATGTCAAAATCTGCATTAAAAATCATCAATTAAACTAGATGAAACAATGCTCCCTAACCTTGTCATGCATGAGCTGTATACAAGATATCATTATGAACCACTGTAACGACCCTTAGGCAAGCAGGATGACGATAAGCATAGGGGAACGAGACAAGATAAGAGGGCTGGCAAGTTCCAGAAGAAAGAGCAAAACAAGATGCTGGTCGCCCTCGGCTGCAGGAGCCACTCCCTAGGCAACACTAGTGTGGCTATGAGAGAGCGAGCTGACAGAGCGGAAAGCGGAGACGGATCTACCTCAGGCTGCAGCTCAGGCTCTGGCTCGGGCTCTGGCTCAGGCACAGGCTCGGGCTCCATCACTGGTTCTGGTTCAGGCTCTGGTTCCTGGACAGGTTCTGGCTCAGGTTCTGGGGCCACAGGCTCGGGCTGTAAGAAATATGTGAGTGGGGCTAATAACAGGGATGTAAGGAGGACAAAAACTTCTCCAGCAGCTGCTAGCCTTACTCTGTTGCCATGTTGGAGATGTGTCCATCCCTGCTTTGTTAAGTTACTACTACAAGGGTAATACCTTTGCTGTAATAATGACAAAGAGGAAGGACAGCAACAAAGGTGTTTTATCATGGGTCAGTTGGAGGTTTAGATTACTTTACAGAGGCATCCTAAAGACTTAACAAAAAATGCAAGTTAGATGTACACATAAGAACATAACTAATTTGACATCTGGTTTAACAGTGCAATGAAAATGTTATAAAAAAAAAAGAAAGAAAATTAAAGGATCTTTTAGAGGCAAATCTACCAAACAAATTCAAAACCATCGTAGCACTTACCCCATAGTGTTATTTCACAATAGTTTATATTTAAACCATGTTGCATGCAAAGTCAGTACAACTGGAAGGTGACCATTCTAGCTCATTCCTAATTCACTTTACGGACGTCCTGACATGAGGCTTTCCAAACTGACATTAGCATCTATCTTTCTCCATTAGCTTTAAACTTATTTATAACCTGCTGATTATCAGTATAAAAAAAGTGCACAG
The DNA here is from genome assembly GCF_036320965.1 of Panulirus ornatus. Taxonomy (NCBI): domain Eukaryota; kingdom Metazoa; phylum Arthropoda; class Malacostraca; order Decapoda; family Palinuridae; genus Panulirus; species Panulirus ornatus. Next base: position 11,744,548 of record NC_092281.1, read on the forward strand.
CAACATAAGAGGTGGTGACCAAGATGTAACCGCGAAATGATCTGGTTCATTTCAGTGAAAGCTGAAATAACAGTAATGTCTGGAAGTGTACATTTTTATTATTCAAATTCTATTATGTTTCTACACATACGACAAGGTCTGAGAGGCCTTGATTAGATGTTAAAACTTGTTAAAAAATACTGAAAAGTACACTGCAACTTTTGGGAGCTAAAACTGTCATGTGTTAATAATTATTCAAGTAGATTTTGTATGTATAAGGAAAGTGTCTACTCTAACTAATGTCAGCAAAACCAATCTCAGAATGCATTAGTTTAGCATTATCTTCAACATGAAGACTGCAGTTGTATTCTTGACTAAGTGCTACATATAACTTTCACCCAAATTATGTATCCAAAATCTTGTTCATTCATATCTACGTTTATTCAAACACAAAGCCTCACAAGAACAACACAAAACATTCATTTGTAAACCAGTACATCCCTTGATTTGTTCTCAATCTTAAATGCAAATATTGGATTCTGTCAGGACAAGGTTTTATTATTTCATACCATGATGATAAAATACCAGCATCTCCTCAAACATGCATTCAGTCATGCCTCTAACCATCACTTTTAAGTCAAGAGCCATACGAATTACTCCATCACTAATGAAACAATACATCTAACTTCCATATGCTCATAAGTTTCTTGGTCAGTTTAAAAACCTGTCTCAACCAAAATCTTTCCAGCCTAATGAAATGTACAAAAGCCTCCCCCCACACAATGTATATATTAACACATACACACAAAGACAGACTAAGGATATACACCTAAGCATGCATGCATATATATACACAGGGACACGCATCCACTAGATCAGGCACACTGTTGACAATCACGGTGCCCATATTACAAGCTGCCAGTCTTGAGGTTGATACAATCTTGGTATCATTCACTTGAGGTAAAGTTATGATGAAGCTAACACAAAGCTAAATCACTCCAAACTCTATTGTGTCTAGTGGCAGCACAAGGGGAATATGCCCTCTGCTGGTGTACCTTGGGTGGGGGAACTGGGGCGAACTTGGGCATAGGTGCTGGGGCCAGGGCAGAGGACGCAGGCAGGATCCTCACACCACCCGCAGGAGGCTTGAAGGGCTGCCAGAGGACATGCCTAATTAACAATGCTGGAGGTCAGTTACAGATCCGAGCCATTAGTCACGGAAAGATAGCGAGACCTTGCGAGTATATCCCAATGACGAATTATATCTTGCTGTACATTGTCCAACCTCAGTAACAGCCATACAATGCTAACCAGTATTTTTCTTTCACTAATTAAAATACAGTTCTGCCACACCCTCAACAGGCTGAAAGAAAGTGACTGGTGTTTGGGTTTGGGTCCCTATCCATCTCTATCTCAATTTGGGATGCATATCTCAACAAATGGAAAGTAAACTTTAAACTAGCCGTCGTGAGCGTTCTGTTGTATCAGGTTTAGCAAATGTTTAATTCCACTGCAGCAGCTCGTTGCTGTTTAGAAATCTAATCTTGGCATTTCTGCAACACAAAGTCACCTATCCTGAGATTTCTAAGGGTTAGTTGACGTATATGGTTAAAATGAATTCTAAAAGGTTCATGATGCATCTCCCTTTATGGATTTTGTGAAACTGTGTGAGAGTTTGGGTTATTGGTGTGAAATGTTCATGTAACATTCTTTTGTACAATGATTATGATGACTTAGTATGTATTACTTACAGCAGGGGCAGGGGCTGGGACAGAAGCAACCTTGGCCATGGAAGCTGTCATTGCACCGGTGGGCAGGGGAGCACCACTATTCAAGGAAAGAAAATCAATCCAACTTAAGCATTTCTTATATTTCAAGACAAACAACTTGAAAGTGTTTCGGTATCACTGAATTATTTGAAGATGTGTAAGATTCAGACGGCAATAAAAGCATGATGAGTTAATGTAGGGAGCATTCCAAACACTTACGGCTTGACCACCACTGGCTCAAGGTTGGGCGCAGGAGGGTTGTGGCGGGCAGCCTGCTTAGCATGGACATCGCAGTACAGCTTCTCATTGATGTTATAGTATCCTGATCAATAATACTTTGGTTAGCAACATCTAATATTTCAGACACAAAGGTGCTATCTATACATATAGTATGTCGAGAAATATAGTTGAAACCTTCCTTCTCCATATAACCACACTTACTTCAAGAGGTCAGTCATACAAAAGATGAATAATAAAAAGAATCAAAATAAATATAAAAAGCTTTAGTAAATCTTGTTTTACCCTAAAATAAGAAAGGCCACAGCTGAAAAAAAATAAGAATTTAAAATGTACATAATTTGGCTGTGTAAAAGTGTTAGCGTTGTATCTTTAAGTACTGGTGTGAGGGGTACAAAGAACCAAGTTATTTGAGGGGGTGAGGAGGGGTGGAGGGGCATGGGAGTCATGCAAAGGGTACAAGTCACTTACCAACATTTTTGAGTGAGGAACCACAGGTGGAACACTTGAAGCAGTCTGCGTGCAGGTTCTTATTCTTTATGCGCACGAACACGCCGCTGAAACACACATCCTACCGTCAGTAGACCGCTGCCACACTCACACACAAACACCATGTCCCAACTGCCTACCCACAATACCTTTCATCCAAGACATGTCACCTCTTCAGTGGATAACAATATATAAGTGACTTACACAATGGGTGTAAATATGCAGAATCCAAAGCAAATCATTTATCAAGATCCAAGTTTCAATATTGTGGGGTGGCAGTAGAAGTCAGCTGTGACCTATGCCATGGGGCTGCAGACAAGTTGGTCTTTTGAGTCACTGGTGTCACTTTTAGTTCCATGTGCTACAAATCGTTCTTTGTCAACTACATTGCACTTAGTCCAGAATATTATGCTTGCATGATATCAAATTCCTTAATTAAGGGCACAATATTCTATTTTATAAAACTTGAAAATTTAAGTCTTTAAAGTGACAACAGTGACAGTGATGCTGCATAAATAAACTTCACTTATTCTGTGAAAGAAAGGGCAGATCATCTTGCAAGTAATCATATTGTTTCCAAAGAAAGTAATCAAAGTTGTATCTCGGATATAAAAAAAACACAATCTGTGTTATATTCAGATTTCTTTTCAATTGTCCTTGAATATACCACGGTATTCAAGAACCATAGGGAAGGGTCAAAGCCAAGTTCTTTAATTATTTTATAATGGTTTAATAGAATAATTTATGTAAAATGAAATACTGTGAACGTAAGTCACTGTCGAAGAAGAAGCTGATATACAGTTAGTAAGTACTGCAATGTTGAAGAGCAGCAGGAACAGCAGTGTTGTGCATAGAGCAGCATGCAGCAGGGTGTCATAGTCCTCTGCCAACTGCCCATGAATGTCACCCAATATAATGTTGGGTTACCACTAGCAAGCTTTACCATGGTTGTGGTTCACTTACTGAACACCAAGGTGAAGTGGTTATCAACAAGAAGCAGCAGAAAAAGATAAAAGTAAGCAGTGCAGGGTTAATGTCATTAAAGCCTTATGCCAACCACTCATTTGAGCATGCCTGGCTTGACACAGAACATAATCTCGTTCTGGTGACCTGACATGGGGCACAGCAGCACAGCTCCTGAATTAGCACGTGGAACCAATGTTTAGCAGAAATCTGTGTACTATCAGAATGTCATTTTGAGATTCCAAGGAGAGAATAAATGGAAATCCTACAAAGCTTGGGCTGGATATGCTTGATGACCTGCAGACCTAGCCACAATCTGTGGTGTTGCTTGTGTAGCCAACCTGGGTATTACACCTCAGGACTGTCTGAACTAGCTTCACCCTAGTGGGAGTGACAGGACTGCAGACCTTCAGCCACGATGCATGAGAAAAGTGACGGGCCCCATCATCGATGGGGAGACCTGCGCCAGTACTCACGTAAGGGGCCGCTCGCATTCGGAGCACTTGTTGATTTGTGAGGGGCTAGGAACCCCCTGGGGCTTCACCTTGGTCTCTGGGGCAAGCACGCTACGAGTGCCTGCAGGGCGCGACTCGCCACCAGCCAAGAGGCTGTCTGTGCCCGGGATAAAGGAACCCATTACTACCACCACCGGACAACCAGACTGCCTCCTCCCCTCTCCCCCGTCATCTACAACTTTCCAGTTAAACACCTTGGATTGTTACTGGCTCTCATCAGCAGGGTGACTAGTTGAGCTGTTAGTGGTGAAGGTGCAGATGGCGGGGGAGCAGTGGGGAGCAAGGCTGGCATCTGCCTACTTTTGTAAAGTACTTACACAATAAGTCTACCACACTCTGTACAAATGTTTTCGCCGGGCTGGAGTTCTGTCCTTGGCTTCATCTGAGAAACTGCAACATTCGATGTGAAGGGCTGAGCCACAGAAGAGGGTGAGGGGTCCACTGTAGGGAACATAGTCATATTCCGTCACAGTTGTGCATCACAATCATGTACACAAACACCTTCACAAACACACTGTATGGAACTCTTGTGAAATGGATAAGGGTTAAGGCAAGGTGTAGACAGCATTCCAAGACACCTGGGAGTAACACCGAGCTAAAGGTTTCTACAATGTATACAATTGTTAGCCAAATGAAGTGTTAATAGGATATTTTATAAGGCAAGGCAAAAAGTATTTCATTTGTCTGTATTTACTCAATATATGTCAAAAGCAATATTGTACACATGACATACTAAAGAAATTCTGAAATATAGGCACATTAGAGCAATGAACAAAATTCAAATATATTCATTCATTCGTTTATTATACTTGATCGCTGTTTCCTGCATCACGAGGTAGCTCCAGGAAACAGACGAAGAATGACCCATCCACTCATATACACATGCCCTGGTTCAATCCACTAACAGCAAATCATTCCCAGTATACCAAGTCATTCCAATTCACTCTATTCCTTGCACCCCTCTCACCCTCCTGCATGTTCAGGCCCCAGTCGCTCAAAATCTTTTTTACTCCATCCTTCCACCTCCAATTTGGTTTCCCACTTCTTGTTTCCTCCACCTCTGACACATATAACCTCTTTGTCAACCTTTCCTCACTCACTCTCTGCATACGTTCAAACTATTTCAACACACCCTCTTCTGCTCTCTCAACTACACTCTTTTTATTTCCACATATCTCTCTTACCCTTTCATTACTTACTCGATCACACTACCTCACACCAGATTGTCCCCAAACATATCATTTCCAACACATCCACCCTCCTCTGTACAACCTTATCTACAGCCCATGCCTTGCAACCATATAATACTGTTTGAACTACTAATCCTTCAAACATACCCATTTTTGTTCTCCGAGATAACGTTCTCTCCTTCCACAGATTCTTCATTGCTCCTAGAACCTTCAACCCCCCCCCCCACACTCACTTTTTCCATGGTTCCACTCACTGCTATGTCCACTCCCAGACATCTAAAACACTTCACTTCCTCCAATTTTTCTCCATTCAAACTTACATGCCAATTAACTTGTCCCTTAACCCTACTGAACCTAATAACCGTGGTCTTGTTCAAGGTTATTAGGGTCCCACATTAGCAAGGTAGCATCAAGGACAGAGGACTGAGCCTTAGAGGAGAAATCCCCCCTTTACCCCCTTCCCTATTCTTTATTTTGCAAAAGTAAAAACTGTAGGGGAGAATTTCCAGCCCCCCAATCCCACTCCTTTTAGTCGCCTTCTATGACACACAGGGAATATGTGGGAAGTATTCTCTCCCCTATCCCCTGGTGCCACCCTGTCCCACAAGGGTGAAAGGCGTGCAAGGAATAAAGAAAACTTAAATGATGTTGTATAACGGGGTTGACGTGCTGTCAATGGATTGAACCAGGGCATGTGAAGCATCTGGGGTAAACCATGGGAAGTTGTGTGGGGCCTGGATGTGGAAAGGGAGCTGTGGTTTCGGGCATTATTGCATGACAGCTAGAGACTGAGTGTGAACGAATGGGGCCTTTGTTGTCTTTTCCTAGCGCTACCTCGCACACATGAGGGGGGAGGGGGATGGTATTCCATGTGTGGCGAGGTGGCAATGGAAATGAATAAAGGCAGACAGTGTGAATTGTGTGCATGGGTATATATGTATGTGTCTGTGTGTGTATATATATGTGTACATCGAGATGTATAGGTATGTATATTTGCGTGTGTGGACGTGTATGTATATACATGTGTATGGGGGTGAGTTGGGCCATTTCTTTCGTCTGTTTCCTTGCGCTACCTCGCAAACGCGGGAGACAGCTACAAAGCAAAATAAAAAAAATAAAAAAATATATATATCCCTGGGGATAAGGGAGAAAGAATACTTCCCACGTATTCCCTGCGTGTCGTAGAAGGCAACTTAAAGGGGAGGGAGCGGATGGCTGGAAATCCTCCCCTCTTTTTTTTTTTTTAATTTTCCAAGGGAGGGAGGGGGGGGTTCCCTCTGGGGCCCAGTCCTCTGTTCTTGGCACTGCCTCGCTGATGCGGGAAATGGCGAATAGTATGAAAGAATATATATATATATAATGTGTGATTGATGAATTAGGCCATAGTAACAGTACTAAAGTTAAAATTTCTATACTATCTGACTAACTGCTATTGCATCACTTGTTAATCTCAGTTAACCTTGAACTAACTCCCATTTAACCTATACATAACTGTCTAGTATCTATTGTATACTGTCTTTGTCACCTAATTTACAAAAACAGAAGCAACTACAATTAGCACAGGTGTTTATAACTGATAAAATATGCTCATTATAAAATAAGTTCCCTTAGACATTAACTACAAGTTGTCATCAGTTATCTAGAACCTTTATTTGGCTCAATTCCTAGAGACATGTAGACTACAGGATTAAAAATATTCCAAACATAATATATTGAGAAGAACTGAAAAGAAGAAAGCAAAATGCCAATGAATCAATTGTGGACATGCTCAACACAGGAGACCAAAGCAGCTGAATGAAACCGAATAATATGCAGAAAAACACACCAAAATATATACAAATATTTAGTATGAAAAAAGCAGTACCACAGCATGCAAAATAGTTTGATTAAGTGAACAGTTATTTACATACACAAGATCTAAAAAAGAAGACATTACCATTACCTGACAATCACATTTACTTACAGATGTCATCGTTTTTGATGCCTTACTAATGCTGACTTAGAGATTCTTATCATTCAAGATATAAATTACTGCATATGGGTATTTCAGTAAACCTAATTCAACTGTCAATGCAGTGGAAAACAACAAACTTGTACTCAAGTGATATGCAATGGTGCAAATTGAGCTTGACATATTTTCTTTATTCATAAAAGCTGTTTCTATTTCTTACAGATATATTTCAAACACACACAACAGCAAGGTGGCAGCATGTGCACTCTTCTTCAAGAAAACGAAATAATACATCATGATAATCTAACAGTGATATTTCAAAAATGGTTGTTACAGCTCAACCATCACAAGGAAAAATTATTGTCACAAGGTCAGGACAATTTGTCAAGTTTTCAAAGCAAAATTTAACCGATATGGTACATTTTCTTCCAAGAGATTAATCAGGTTCTCATATTGTACACACTCTCCAAAGTAATATAAGTTATCAATATCAAACTAACTTTCTTACACTCCTTTACTCTCAAAAATTCTAGCGGGTTGTCCCAATAATCTAAATTTGTCGTCAATTAATAAAGACAAATAATAACTGCATAACTGACACACTGGTCAGGTGGTAGACTAACTCCAACTCATCCAAAGAGTTCGTCACCTGTGTGACAACCTTACAATACATTAAACAATTCTATGCTTTTAAAAATGGTCAGCTTAGCATGACTCAGTACTGTCCAACCACATACCACTTGCCAGCTTTCTGTCATATTTTGAGACAGTTGATTATCATGGTTACTATTCATTGTACATATGGATTTACCATGTAGAGAAACTGACTTCATTATCATACATCACTGTATTCATCAATTTTTACTTCTCACTAAATTCAATGATTAATAATGAACTTTTAGAAAAAAAATCCAGAGATTTTACAGTGAATCCCATAATAATAGGTCCAGGCCTGACTGCATGCAAATATTTCTACATTTTTGGGCTTTAGTGTTCACCACCAAATTATCACTTATCATTAACAGTAATAATATCGTCTGGTTTTCTATTCATGAAATGGCTTGCTGTACTGCCCTTATATATGGATGGTATGCCTGTCTCAATTCTTACACATATTTTAGGTTAGTCAAAGGTGAGAAGCCAATTTCTTATACCAAGAGGTATCCTAACACTAAATATATTCTTATGTAACAAAAGATATCTTTTCCTTGACATTATGGTCTAATTATACCTCTAATGCATAACTTCTGTCTTAAGATACTTGTCAGGTTATGCTGTTGGTGCATAGCATATTCTATAGGGACAAACGTGTAACCTTTATATTCAAGATACTGGTTTTCCTGCCAGCTCTCCTTTATCTCATTAAGCTAAAAACTGAGGTAACTTTAGTGGTACGTTCCTGCAATATTTAATGGTAAATTTCCAACTGAAATTGTATGTTCATTTATATCCTGTCTTAGATTTTATGTGATATATGATTTTAGTGCTGCAAGGTTAGTAGTAATCTTTTGTCAGTGTGTATAATTCTTCAGAAGAGTATGGTTGTAATCAATGACTCTCGTATGTCAGTAAAATGCTCTAAACACATTTAGAGCAACAAATCGTAATCAAAAGCAAAAACGAAAACAATGCTGATAACTCGTACATAACTTATTTTTACCATTTCAAGCATCATGTTTGCCAAACTTGTAAACGGAACACCAGTACGAGTATGACTGAATATGAATAGCAGTGTTAGGGTAAACAGCATTTTTAACGAGTTATGATTATTATAACTGTGAACATGCTTTTCATCATCAGTTTGAGTATCATCAATAGCAGAGACAATTTGAATTAAGCAATTCAAATCATTGTAAAAGATTAAGTGGTGTTGAAATTCTTTAGAGGGGTTAAACTGTAAAGTGCACCAATTCCTGATCAAAAAAAAGAAATTCAATATAGTATCGTAAGAACAAGAAACTAATGAACAATGTTAATAATGTGAACTAATTATATTATCAGAGACTACACTATCAAAATATTTCATTCTAAGTTTTCTAAATCTATGCTTTTATAGCTTAAAGGGCTTTGTTACAGAAGAGCTGTGGGCTAAACATTCATAATAATTACAATATGGGACTCTACATTAATTTCATTTACATGAAATTCCATGAATCAAATTGAAGTATATATATATATATATATATATATATATATATATATATATATATATATGTATATTATATATATATATATATATATATATATATATATATATATATATATATATACATCTATGTAAATACTGTATATGTCAAGCAAAAAAGATATTGCTGCCAAAATAACATCTGACTGTAATCATATGGTAAATAAATCATTAATTCATGATATTCAAAGCAGCTCATGACTGGATCTTGCAGCCACTCAAGTATGACAGCAGTGAAGCGATCTGGTAGCAAACAAACGGGTTCAACTGGTGCTTACCTTGTGTTTGTGCTGCAGACAGACGAGACCATGCCAGAAAGATGCTAAAACCACTTCCTTTACAACAGCTTAATCCATACGAGTATTTTATCTTAGTAAAGCTATTTATAGTTCTCTGATACTGACAAACTTTTGCATGGTATTTACCACACAAACAAACTTTTAGTTGCAGTATCCAGGATTTTGTAAATAAGGTCAGTTACCATGAACCCGTTCATATAATGAAAGGGTTCATTTATTCGATGTCAATAATAATCAGATCATTCTTGTTCACAATAATGAGGTGCCAGATAGTCAAGAAATGTGCACTATCACAGTTCGTGAAACTGATGTCAGCATATGCCTTTTCCCCATAACATAGGTTGACATCCTCATAGTCAAGAAGGAATGTTTAAGTCTGGGCCATAACATGACATTATGCATAGCATAATTAACCCTTTCACTTTATGGCAATTAGCACAAATCTCACCCATTTGCTGGCTGACAATGCAGGCTGTTGTCTGTAGAATTTTCACCTGCATGCTGGCTGCATCATTAAGCATACAGTGTTGTATTTCTTGATTAACAAAAATTTTTGTATTGCTTGGTCTACCCATGATGTATGGCTAGTGAATGAGGTAAGAGGTGAGGCAGGATATGCTTACCTTTTTTTTTTCTAGCAAATTATTTGAGATGTATCAAGAAAAACAAAAAGCACTGACAAATGCAGTATTGTGTATTTCTCTTTTGGACTGAGGTAGATTTTATTTTCAGTGAATAAACTCTTAATATTATGTATACACAATTCTTCAGTCATTCAGGGAAGTAGATAAACTATTTTCAAGGCATATGGACACTAAGTAATCCAAAACATGTGAAAAAATTAAAAATTAAGTAAGCACTTCCAGTTGCATGTGAAGGGTTCCAGCTATGTGGGTTAGCAGGGGCCATGAGGGAGTCTCGGAGGTCTGAGGACCTAAACCTGCATTATCAGCCTGCAAAAGGGTTAAACTGCCACCTGGCGACCTCCCCAGACCCATAATAAAACCATGGTCCCATGGATTACATATACTATAGCATCACATCATAGTAATATGATGATCCATAACAGAATACTAGTTTAAAACCTTCACAATTGTCTTAAAATAGTAAATAGCTTTACTAAATAAAAACTCTGATATTTTCTTTCCAAGTGGAAAGTCTTATTTTATGAATATTATCTATGAAATGAGGAAAGTGGTTTTGAGAAAGTAGAACATTACTGTGGAGTAGGGAGCATGTGGGATTCTGTTGGCCAAATATTCTTGTATCATTATAAGTAATGTCTGGAAATACTCTAATTCTCTGATCATCTTCCTATTCCCTGATGAATGACTACAGTACAAGAGTACTATTACATATGAAAGCTGACATCGTTTGTGCCAATCGGCAAGTTTGTTTTTAGTGAGGTGCCATTATCCCAGATCACGAACAGCATTCTTAATATGATTAAGCATCCTGATCCACTTGCCTGGCCATTTGTATTTTTCTTCACAATCAATGGATATTTATCAGTGACTAGGATTAGTTCTCATGGAGATCTGGTCCTACATGCAAAAGTGTTTAATGGAGTTGTACTTATATGCTGACAAGCACACTAAATAAAATTCTAAGTATATTCTTTTTTATTAATGTACTAATGTGTACTGGTAAGGTCCCCATAATTTGTGCTGCCCATCATACTCCCCTCCTGGTCTTTAAATTTCGGGTCAAAACATTCATTTTCTTTAATGAAAACCATGGGAAAAGCTGCTCTATTGCCAAAACAGCATGTATAGTTTTACATGCTGATTCTTGAAAAATTATTTCAGAATTGTCAAAAAACAATGCTTTAGGACTAATACTGAAGATGCTCTTTATATGTAACAGCAAAATAGAACAAGTTTTCCCCATTTTGCACAGGACACGAAACCAAAGCCCAAACCCATAAGGAAATCATACTGTGAGACGTGTGGACAGTTTAAATTATATGTAACCAAATAATAAATGTAAAGCAATAACCAAGATAGAAATAAACAAGAATAGCATATTAGTTTTGAGTTGCTAATCTGCAACAGTGTGAGAGATCAAGATTATGCCATGTGGAGGAAAAGAAATAATGAAGCTGGTTACACATGCATGTCAATTCGAGAAGTATTAGCAATTATGAAAAAATACAACATGGCTCTAGGCATTCTTTACTGAGGGAATAGCATTATTTTCTGTTAATGATATATATACATGGAATTTTAAAGTGAATTTGCTTGACTTGAAAAACCTAAATGTTAGTGTTTAAAATCCCTTCTGGTGAGCTCTGATGAAGTGTGATAATAGCTAACATAGTACTGAAAGTTACTCCGTGTTTGAATTATTTTTTGTTGTTCCCTAATTTGTATACACATTCAAAGAGTATTAATTTGCAAGTGATTTGATTATGACCACTGGGCTTGTGATTGGATTTCATTTGGCGTGTTCTTACATACATCCATCAAGTGTTGCAAACTTCTGTCCGTGTCCTGGCATAACTTACCTAAGTTCTCGTGAGTCTGTAGTGCCTGCTGGAGGAGCTTGAAGGAATGCCCCTGGACAACATTCTTTTCAGGGGATAAGAGGTTCGTTACCTCACCTTCAGGTTCCTGTGCAGGGCACTTGTCCATTTCCTGCACCATCCTCAGGACATCAGAAGTCTTGCCGTCGTAAGCTCGTTCATTCTTCATGAAGTTGACACTACAGAGCAGCATCAGTAGTAGACATGTAAGTGAGATCGTGGTGGTGGTTGTAGTGGAAGTGATGGTGTTGAAGCAGGCAGTAGGGAGAAAGAGGGAAGGGAGAAATCAGGAGATTCATGCATTAAAAATTATGGCAGACACACACACACGCACGCAATCACACGCGTCACACCCCTAATGGCAGATGATACCTTAACCAAGAAGCATCACATAGCCCTTCTCACTTCATGATGGTGGCACCACTTAAAGGTGTAGAGACTGGGAGTGTGGGAACATGCAGGGCACTCCACTAGGCACACCAGCACCATGATATGGCACAAAGATGGAATTCAGCCACCGCCAGGGAAAAACATGAGTGAATGGTATGTGCAAAGGTGTTTAGGAGCAATGGGGTGGCAGATCACCTGACTCTCCTCCTTGCTGAGGAGGTTGTGCTGTTGGTGCTGACTTTGCTGCAGGCTTCGGTCGGGGGAAGAGCGGGGCAGGGGGCGGGGCCTCCTTGTCGAAAGGAGATATAGGTGGGGGGCGAGTCTTCTTCGGAGCATCCTCTCCATCTCCGTGGATAAGTTTGTATGTGGGAGATTCTGTTTGGATTTTAGTCTCCCTTGCAAACTTCTTGAAGTTGATGCTGCAATCGTGTCCAGCCACCGCAACACAATACACATACAAACACACACGCACATAAGAAGTACATGGTTATTCAACTAAATAACTAACTCATTATAAATTGCTGTAGTTCCTAGTTCAAGCAAAACAATATCAATTTTGGGCATTTCATTACTTTACATATGTATATCATTAAAAACAGTTTACTTCATTTCCACATTACTCAAGCTGTAATACTTTGCAGTCCTTTATTCATATCTTATACTTGCACCCTACCCTAATTTTTCCTTAAAAATGCTGTTAAGTGTGTTATTGTAAGCACTGAACATGTCAAGTCTGACTGATAAAAGTGATTGCCTACATCATTACTTTCTCTTTGTAGAGTTAGAGTGCCTATCCAATCATAATTAGTCTCAAGAAAATGCAGTCATCAACTGCACACCACATTACTACTGAACTATGTAAAACCCATGCACAATTTTGCTTTCATCTGTTGATAATCTTGTCAAGTCTACAGAAGTCAGCATTATCAAACAATAATTGATGTACATAATATGCAGTGTAGTCCTGAAATCATTTCCCACATCTCAGGGGTCTCTAAGCAAGACCAAGCTAATGAAGACAGAAGACCTACCCGAGGCATCCCTTGCCAAGAACTTCAGCCTGAGCAGAGAGGGTCTCGGCAATGTTGTCATCACTGTATAAGTTCAGGGGCGTGTTGTACTGAGCATTCACAATCTGCTGCCCATTCACCTGTGGGAAGTCAGTCATCAGTAATCACCCAACACGAAGAAAAGTTGGCTGTTTATGTAGGTGAGAAGAGAGTGCCAGGTGACTTGTTAAGCGGCCAAGGGAACACTGCTTGATGACTGCTGGGTAGGTATGTAGCCAAGGAAACTGCAACAGTGTGACTGGGTGGATATACGAAAGATTCAGGTGTTTTCACGAAGAAAACGATACCAAAGAATGGAGAAATAGGCATGGTGTAAGGTGGTTATCAATAAAAGGTATGATGCAAGACAGCTGAAGGAAAACCACACAACGTATAATGAGAAAGAAGTTTCGAGTCATAAGCTTTTCAGCTCATGTAAAATGAGGGGATAAAATGACAATACTGGTAAACCAATAAACATTAGATTACCAAAAACAACATTTTGGTAATAAGTAAAGGATAAGAGATCATGTAATCCATGTTCAGTACCTGAGTTAAACATAAAATTTTTGGCAGGTTTGAAGTGCATGTATGAAAGCTAAGCTGTTCAGCAGTGTAGGAATAGGATCATGGTGCATGTGGAAGTGACCAAGATGACTACACTGATATTAAATCTTCCATAGATGCCAACGTTATCAATTCACTTTCTAAAAGACCAAAATAATTCTTGGCTGGACTTTAATACTATTACCAATATGAAAAGAAAATAATTCTGTCCATCTTATAAAACTTTACATAATATTTGTACGGAGTTTATCACAGTAATCTGAGAAAATCTACTAAACCATCCGTTACTTTTACGTTATCATATCTGCTTGATTTATGCATGCAAAAGAATTATTTGGTAACTTCAATGCACTATCATTACAATCTAGACTTTACCAACGTGTTACTGTCGCAACTAGCAGCAAATCATCTGGCTATCAGCTTCACTACTAGTGCTCTTCTGCATATTACCACTAAAGAAGCTGCCACAAATTGAGCCGTGGCCAACCAGTCTTAGACACACGGCAGCACACACCTACATCGTTACACTACACCAGACCAAAACTATGGTGGACACGTTCATACCACTATTTTCAAAGCATGCCTCTCAGACTCTTTAAAACACTACTCAATCTCTCGCTGTGCAAATATAATCTACATAACATCAATCACGTATAAATGCTCTCAAAATGTTAAAAAAAAAAAAACTACTATTGGGGCGAGTAAAATTAGGGTGGCTACAAGTATTAAGAGGAGATTCGTAACTAAAGTATTAGAGGGTTACTATAACACACACATTATGAGATGACATGCAAAGCTTAGTCAACACAAGACACACAACCAGACAGGATCCTTCACCTCGGCAAAGGGTAGAGCGACCGTGTTGTGACCCGAGCCTACTGGAGCAACATACTGGAAAAGGGACGTGATTACATACATCAGCTGTTGGTAACAGCCTTACAAACTAATACTGAGGTAGCAGGAATGGAAGAAACTGTTGAAATGTAGGGGATAATATGTAAACAAACTCTTTACTACTAGAACTAAGAACCATGGAATGACATTCAATGACAAACAGTGGGTGATTTTATCATTCATGGAGGAGGGTCTTTAGCATATGTGGAGAGGCTGTTGCTGTTACCACATTCATATAATACTAGTGAGAGGGATCACTGGACTGTGTGTGTGTGGGGGGGGGGGGGGGCAATGAATTCTTCAATGGGACACGCCAGTATCTTCACATCAAATTAGACAATACAGCAAACATATTCTTTGAAACACTCATTGGAATATTTTTTTTACCCGAGTGAACACAGTCGTATTCTTTATTACCTGAAGTGCGTATAATCTTCCTTGTACATTAGCTAGTTTTCAAGGAGACAGAAATAACCAGATGATCCACCCCAATTCCCTTAAGATGGAATATAACAATTGATAACCGGTATTGTAACAATATTTTCCCACCACCAGAAGAGGTGAAAGAAGAGCGCAGGGCAATCGCCTTACTTCATTGTTGCGACGAGTGAGGGCGTCGTGGTCGGCATCAGAGCTGCTGCAGCTGGAGGTATTGCTTGCCAGGGAGTACTTCCTCTGGTGACTAGCCATCCCCCCGTTGTTGTTCAGGAACTGACTCGTGAACAGATTCTCATTACTGTTAGATTTCTGGCTTTTCAGTGATGAGTGGACATTGATGGTGTTGACATTTTCCTTGTCGAGGGTCATTTTCAGAAAGTTTTTGGCATTTTCTTTTTTTAATGATACATTTGTGGCAGTAAGAGGCATGCCGCCACTGCTAGGGCTGGTGCTGCCTGACAGGCTTCTAGAGGAGGCATCACTCAGGGGTGAACTGAGGGTACTGTGACTACTGTCTGCAGAGTCCATGAGTGGGCTTTTCAGGGTACTGGAGCCCTGGGCGTAGGCGGGCTGGGAACCTGTGAAGCCTGGGAAGGGCCGTGCCACAGTGTTGTGGTTGGAGCCGATGTGACGGATGGGCTGTGGATAGGGCAAGGAAACACAAGGTTAGACACACAGATAGAGGGCAAGCACTGAGTGCAGCCATGCACCCAGCTCGCTGGCTTATGTCAGTCACAAGTGTTAGAGGCTACACATGGCTAAATTTACTGAACTAGGCCACAGTTAAATGAAAACAGGTACGGGGAAAATCTCAGAATCTATAATGTTCATAACTGAAAGAAAACCACACTCTAAGGACTACAGTCAGACTCAAATTGACAAGTGTGTACCATAAGAATTAGTTACCAAAACTATATTGGGACTGGGTGTACTAAACTCCACTGACACAAGGATTGCAGAGTAGTCTTAAAATATCCTGCATATTGTTAAGAAATATTTGTCAGTACACAAAAACATCAACAAACAGTCAACCCAGGGTGCTGTCCAGTGACTGTGCCCACCCTTCCATGAACTGTACTAGTATATCTTTATAAAAATTCTGGAGTAGGACTGGTAAGGAAACATATGGAAATTCACTATACTAAAACACTGCAAAAGCCAGTAGTTTGGATCATGCAATTTTTTTTAGTGATAACGAATGTTTAAATAAAGCTAATGCAGTAAAAGATGTTAATAAATGAGGGAAGCATGCATGGTTTGAAGGCATGGCCAGGAGGCACCACGCCCTGGGATGTGGCTCCGTTATCTGCCACACTACTGTAGCTCATCTTCTCAGACTCCATACTTCAGGAAATCCTAAAACACGGTGGTATAGTGTGATTGATGCCTGTATGTGGCATCCAGTCTTGAGGTGGCGATATGTACCATCAAAATTGGAGTGGTGCTGCTTCGCGCTTGTTGCAGCTGCCAGCCATAATCTTGTTTTAAGCCTACATACCACAAATCTACATGGCCTGGTCCTGGGTGTGGTGTAAAAATATATATATATATATATATATATATATATATATATATATATATATATATATATATATATATATATATATATATTAAACCCAGTAACACAGTTATTTCAACGGCTTACAACAATGATGGGAGTACAGTATATAGCAGTGGTCAACATGTTTACCATCATTTAGTGGCGACGGTTCCTCAGGGCGTAGTCCTGGTGGTTGTAACAGCTGCATAGCAAGTGGTGATTATTGCGACTCGTACAACGTATAGTGGTGGTGGTTGATGAATGACTTGTGGTGGCTGTTTGTTACTGGGTTATTGGTAAAGGTGGTTGTGTTTACGATGGGTATCAGTTGAGCAGAATGTGGTTTAACGGTTAATGCACGATATATATTGACAGCTTATGGTTGGTACTTGCTGTACAGCACATGGTGGTGGTTTATCGTGGGGACTGGTTTGCACATGGTGTGGTGGTATGTACTGGTTGAACAGCATAGGGTTGTGGTGGTGGAGTGTAGGGTAGGTACTGGCTGAACACTGCAGTGTGTGGTGGTGGCTGAGTTTATGGTAGATGGTTGCACAACATGGTGTGATCTTGGTTGTGTACATGGTTTGTACCAGTTGAACAGCAAATGGTGTGGTGGTGGTTGTGTGTCTGATAGGTTCACGTTGCTCAGCACATTTTGTGGTACTGGTTGATCTTCACATATGGTGATGGTTGTCTGAATGGTGCACAGTGGTTTCAGAGCAAACAATGTGATGGTGGATCTGAATAGTAAGCGTGCCCGCTAGGCTACACTTCAGGATTCTGCCGATAAATTTTTGTCTTGAGGGAATATGGGTGTCCGTCTCCACTATAAGTTCCATCCAAATCCTTTTAGAGACCGTAATATTTAGCATTCTCTATGTAGATCATCAAAGGTGACCAAAATCTTCCACTAAATTTCTTCCAACGGCTAACAAACGATAATGTACAGTTACAGAAACCTAATGTCTGCCATGAATGGTAAAAAAAAATTGTCAGTGCATGATGTACCATGAATGTCCCAATGACCCACTTCTCTTTGCAATGTTCAATCTTTTGATTGAAGCCGAGCTCTCTGAAGATAACTACGATATTCTGTGATTAACCGTATGTGTATAAGAGGACTGCTGGGACAACCAATAACCTGGTTGCCAGTGTAATGTGTTTACCGTGGTCAGGAGTCTTCCAAATAGACGGTAGAACACTTCCCCTGACCCTTTTCAACAGAATCCAGTGTTGTAAACAATTACTGATTTTCAGTTTTCTTCGTTTACCTCTGTTCATTAAGCTTTGTCTTTTCAATCTAGTCACTTAAGCGTAATTACAAATACAGATCGACTTTAGACTTCTGGGAAATGAAACCAATTGGTAATTAACAGGATGTACCCCATGGAAGAATTTTCTTTTTATTCACAACTGGAGAGTGAACTAATGTGTCTGGGGTGAGGCGGTACTCCCACAAAGGAAGGCCAGGACCATGCTCCTACGACACCACTGATCGTGGCAAGTCTCAAAGATAATACCTAAACATAAGGAAATGGAGAGTTATGATCACCTGCTTTACCGGGTGGCAAGTCACCAAGAATATACCTAAGCATTAGAAAAAGGAAAGTTATGGTCACCTACTTTAGCAATACCATACCAGAAATAAATGAACATCCTGAAAAGAAAGGAGTTAATGCTGGTCTATCCAGTAACATGGATAGTCATTGTATCGGTGCAATATCCCGGTCTTCAGGCCGACTCGAGAGCAGTGTTCAGGGAGCTGGCAATGTGCTGAGGCAGGGGAGGCACGTGTTACCTTCCTAGCGGTGGGTAGGGAGGCATCACGGAGTGTGTTACTAACTGGTGGTGACAGGGAGGCCTGGGGGAGGGGGGGGGGTTACCGTCTTAGTGATGGCCAGGAAGGCATCCAAGGGTATGCTCCCTTCCTTGTGATGGCGAAGGAGGCGTGTTACCTTCCTGATGGCGGCTTAGGAGGCCTCTGGGGTTGTGATGCACTCTGGAGGTGGCTAGAAAGGCATCTAGGAATTTTATCTTCCTGGGTGTGGTTAAGGAGGCGTCTGGGGAGGGGAGGGGGGGTTACATCCTGGTATAGCTAGGGAGGTATCTGGGGATGTGTTACTTTCTTTGTGATGACCAAGGAGGCGTCTGGAGGTGTGTTACCTTCCTGGCGGTGGCCAGAAAGTCATCTGGGGCTGTTACCTTCTTGATGATGGCCAGGGAGACATCTTGGGTTGTGTTACCTGTCTGGTGTTGAACAGGGAGACATCTGGGGATGTATTACCTTCCTGGTGTTGGACAGGGAGGCATCTGGGAGTGTTTTATCTTCATGGTAATGGCCAGAAAAGCATCTGGGAGGAATTACCTTCCTGGCGGTGACTAGGGAGACGTGTTACCTTCTTTGTGGCAGCGAGGGAGGTGGATGTGACGACGGGCACGCCCTCTGGAGTCGTCTTCACCTGGGCCAGGGGCGTCACCTGTGGTTTCCACGTTCGCGCTCCCCTGTAACACGCACCATCATGTCACTTTGCATAACAGGCTACCATGTTTCTCAACAATAAATATAGGTAAATCATTATATAAACTAATGTCATTAATGTTGATCTTTTTCAGTAACCCAGCAGCTCCATAACAACTCACTTTATCTATATAACACAATGTTAAAATATATATTTTTTAACCGCCTTAACTATAAACACACCGGAATTTCAAAAAACAGAACTGTGCCTTTTCGATGGAAAATTAGAAATGCACATATGTTTAGCGTGTTAGGTATTGCACTTGGGTTGGGTATAGGCCGACTGACACCCCTGAGCTCGCCCGTGCCGACTTATGGTCAGTATTACTATTTTTCAATTGATTTATTACTCTCCAGTGGGCGACAAGCCTAGTCACTGGTCAGTAATGCTAACCGCAATAACCACAGGGGCCTGTGGTGTGTGTGTCTGTGTGCGTGTGTCCCAAGCAGGTGTCTGTTTAGCTTTTGTGCACAATTCTAAAGTTTAAGCAAGATCATGAAAACGTATGTTACACACACACACACACACACACAGAGAGAGAGAGAGAGAGAGAGAGAGAGAGAGAGAGAGAGAGAGAGAGAGAGAGAGAGAGAGAGAGGTGGCGGGAGGGCTGGCGGGCAATGTGATACCTGCAACTTGCGCGCACACCACCTACCACTCCCTCAGATTATGCACCCCACTTAACTCATCCACCACTAGCCAGCCACGGCGTCATATAGTTTATTAGCAAACTACCACTGTCAGAAGTTACGTTTTTTACCTTGGAATGAACAGCATTATTCAGCTACTTGTTTACCCAGACGTGAAAAGACGCATGATTATTTTGCGTAGGTGAAAAAAAAAAAAAAACTTCCCGGCTCCATGTCGTCACCAGCATTTGAAGAGGCCCTTTGTATGGTGGGGTAAATAGGGGACTGAGAAGGTTAGACTGATGGTAAAGTTGGGAAACATAAAAGATATTCACAGGGAATGCAGATGAACAACAGCCCTCTTAACAGCCACAACCTAAACACTCATCCAGGACAGCTGTACCTGCCAGCTCTACGCAGGTGTTAAGCAAATTCTGCAGCACAAAATATGTAATGATATTTATGTGCTCGAATACTATATATAATCGATGACCTTATTAGGATGCCAAACTGTCAACCACCTACATTCCACTGCGTTAAGGAAGATGCCACATTACTACTAAGAAAAGGTTACCCGAAGCTGTTCCTATCATGAGAGATGTTAACACCAGGCACGCTAATCTCGGACACTTGGAAAACAAATGTTACAGGCAGGAAAATCATAAAGCGTTCAGACACATCCTCGGACCCACGTTCGCCGTCAGCACTTGCGCATTGCGCCTTTGTTTGATCACGGATCCGAAAACTACAAAAGACTTAAATACAATACGTCTGTCGTGATCTTCACGGTCTATTTTCAATGACACAATTTTTTGAAAACCACAGATGAGTAAGTAAGAAAACATGGGAGAGACGCGGGCAGCGGCTCGTCCCAGCCATGCACAAACGCCTCGTTCATGGCTCAGGTGACGGGCCGAGGAAGAGCTGCCACCACCGCCAGGATCCCCTGCCGTGTCTGTTTATGTCTGTGTGTGTGTGTTGCTGGGGATGAGTGATCGCAAACCCTGCCTCGCACGGCGACCACAGAACATCATCACCGGGATGCATGCATATCCCAGTGTGTCATCCCAGGTTGGTCAACATAGCACGGGTTTAGACCACTCACCATAACAAAACATTGACAGACCAAGAGGTAACTTTGTTTTGTGTGGGTAGAGGTCACTGTAAACTCACTAAGGTTCTGCCTAAACTAATCAACCTACGTCGGCTCTGCTTACTTTGGTTATATGTTTTATTGGGACACGAAGCGTTTAGAGACTGCAGCACAATCACACGGTGAAAATCCATTTCATCACTCGCTGGTTAACCCTGCACCGTACAAAATTATTAATAACCCACAGTTAACTCTCATTATTACTCTACTGCTCGTATATGTCGGTAATGCCATCCTGTTCTGAGCTTGTACCTCTGTATTGAATATACGGGGTCCATCCACCCACTCTTGAAATTTGCCTTATTCATCTACAGAATTAATTCATTTGTCGAGTGCCTGTAAGTGTCCTAGCTACTAAAGGTGTGGCCTGGAATATAAATTTAGTAACTAACCTACCGCTGATTTGCCCTGGGAGTAGATATGCCTGATGATGTACGCCTTTCATATAAGGTGACCCGTCAATTTTGTTCCCTCCCCACCAAGCTTCCATTTCTGCTTGGTTGCTGTGCAACTAGGATGAACGTCACACCTACTACAAGATAATTCTTGATGCTACCTGTCGTGATTTATTACGTCATAGATCGATTCTTCTTATACGTGTTTATCTGTTCCGATATCACTTACTACTTGACGCTATAGATAGTATCGTCGTAAAACTTCCCATTCCAAAGGAGTCCATTATTTCCTTGCTCCTGGAGTATCGCAGCTGTAGGAGCTCTGGAAAGGTTCTGGGTAACACTAAAACCTTCTCTTAGAGAAGCGTCCTGAGGCAATTGTATATATTCATGACACACATACTACAATTCAAGATCAGGTGAATAAACACAGCCGTCACAATTGCTGAACAGCTAATGAAGTTATATACTGGTTGTTATACTATATAAACCAAAAAATATATAATCTAATCAGGTTATGCTAGGCGTCGTCGTAGCTTAAACTAGATGTCGCAGGAGATAAGGCTAGACGTCGCCGCAGTCTTAGTCTAGACGTCGCCTCAATCTTGAGCTAACCTTCGCCTAAGCGTTAGGCTGGGCTTCGCTGCAGTGTTCTTCTAATTGTAGCCACAATATTAGGCTGGACGTCACCACAGTTTTGGGTTTAGCTTCACAGTGGTTTTAGGATAGGCTTCACCATATTCTTATGATTAGTGTCGCCAGGGGGCTAAACGTGGTAGCTTTGCTTTCGCGGCGGACGTTCACTTCATTAGTGTGCTACGAGTTAACCGAAGACTGAAAATGCATTGAAGATAAAGTAAAACCATATGAAAATAAGTTTGTATTGTAATATGCAACGGACACGACTTACCTCATGTTTTGTGAGCTTTATGCAATGGATGGAGGGGAACGTACTGTACGTTCTGGGAAGTAAATACATATCGTGGAGTCTTCTCCAAACATAGCTGCAGATGTTCCTCCCTCCACCACATTTCAGCCTACGTATGTCCTGACTGTAACACCTGCAACCCACACGTATACCTGCATGCCTCTTCGCTCCTGCCGACACCTTACCAAGACCTTGCACCTACCATTCGCACCTTACGCTCAATTTGGGCAATAAACTAAGGTGATTCACATTTCTACCATCAATTTCTCCAGCTAACGTCACCACGTTTTTCGCAGACTTTACGACACTTTGATCCCCTGAATATGAAGGATAAAACTTGTTCACTATTCAAAATCCTCATAAACTAACCTATATCTCCCCCATCTTTACCACACAAAAGGGAGTACTGCTGGAGGTGCAGAAAACAGACATGCACGTGCATGATCATACCTGGCCCTCATTATACAACCCATTAACAGGAGCTTAAAACACTGGCCCTCCAAGATGCAGTTTGGTACTACAACTGCATCACACCCATCAGAGCTCGCAGACAGCCCCAAGAGCACCCCCTTACTAACCCTTATGAACAATGATCAGTAGAATGTATCAACCTCCATATTCCTACTCGGTAAATTTTCAACGTCCACTTATTACAGCTGTTCCCATAATTATCGTCGTAATTATTCCAAGTAGTATCAGTCTTTAGGGCTAATTAAGTTACGAAATCGTTGTTCTTATCATTAGCAATATATCAGCATATACTTGTCCCTTAAAATATACTATAACTACAAACTGTAACGCATACCTTCACATGCATCAGCACCCCTACAAAACGAACACCCGTCTACAAGTAAACACCGGTGAGGACCATCTCGCTCATAGCCATTTGTTGTTAATATCCGAGTATTGTACATCAGTGCCCGTAAATTGTAAGAAGTCATGCTAACAGTTACATTTCTGGGAAAATACATAAATTTATGTTGAACGCTTGGAATGGGAATTCTGTTAGAGAAGAATTATACATGACATGAAGATTACAGGGTAAAGGAGCAACATTCATCGGGAAGCGTAATGTTTGGGTTGAAAGGGTGAGGGACCGCGGGCCGTGTGTGTCCTTGAGATAGTCCCGCGCCCGCTGCTGACGTCACGGCGTCCAAGCAGCAGGGGGTCCAGCTCACTCTCCGTTATCCTCCTACACGCACCATCACGCATGTTCAGTTCTTACTGCAACAATCAATTTTCTTCACAATCACGTACAAATCTTTGAGCAACACTAATAAAAAAAAAATCACGCAAAAAGATTTTCAGAAAAGGCGGGTTTTCCACATCACAGCTTGTCTCAGCGTCAGGAAAGCCGCCAGCTTACACACTCTCTGACCGATACGTAATTTCATGGTGCCGGCTATTTCTGTAATGGTTGCCGAGGCAGGTCCGCTACCATGAGCATACCCATCCAATACTATCCCACCGTATTGGGTTTCTTGAGGTTGCCGCAAACGGACATACCCACTGGCTGTTGCGTGGTGGTGGTTAACCTGATGCCGAGGCTTCGGGGGGGATGTTAGTACCTCCAGTGATGTATATGCAATCATGGGGGAAGCAGGTGAACACCATCATGGGTCAGCAAGGGGTGCTACTGGTGCGTGTGTAGTACAGACGGCGACTTATCATTCGTGCCATAGCTATAGCCTCTCCACCATCCCGCCCCTCACAAGCCCTCCTTTACCCTACAACGAATTTCACATACAATCATGTCGTCGCCTTTTGCTATCCATTATATATATATATATATATATATATATATATATATATATATATATATATATATATATATATATATATATATACATACATACATACATAATCACTGACATGGCACAGGCAAATGCAAGCCCCAATCATGGCCAACTTGGACGAAAAAAAAGGTAAAGAATACACAAAGGATGAATTTTAGTTCCTCAAATGTTTGTGCTCTCCAAGAAGTTGTACGGCAAGTAGTAGCCAGACACCTGCCATAGGTCCTGGTCATAGGCGCTCGGACAAGACGCAAGAAGCTCACGATAACGGTGGCTGAAATATTACTCGTAAAAGAGAGAGAGAGAGAGAGAGAGAGAGAGAGAGAGAGAGAGAGAGAGAGAGAGAGAGAGAGAGAGAGAGAGAGAGAGAGAGAGAGAGAGAGAGGACACTGCGGCGAACACAAGGGACGACAAAAGTAGGGTGATAGCAGAAGTTACCATAACGCAAAGGTTTTTGATTCCAATCTGGCCAAGAAAGAGGGGGGGAGGAAAAGCCATGCCAGACATACCAGCAGTAATCTATACAGAGACGAATGAGGGGCCCCTCCAGATAAGGAAGAACTGCTTACAAGAAAAATACATGAGGAGCCTATACAACCCTCCCTTATTTTGTGAGGCAGATTTTGCCATGTTCATCATGTGGGATGTTTCACATGAGAGCAGAGGAGAGGGTTATGCCCAACTTGTTGATGATGCTGTACAGCTGAACTGTGACATATTGAGACTGGATAACAGGAAGGAAGCGAGATTTACATATAGGTAAAAACTACGTTTCAATAGCGTTGAATTGAACAAACCCATGCTTTCTCATCCCAAGGTCCAAAACGAGAAAGAAAACATTTTCAAGAGGAAAAGCAGGATGAGAATCAGTAAGGAAGGGAAGGAAAGAGAACTAATGAGTGTAGAATGGAATCATCGGCATGAGACTAAATAATGTTGAAGGCTGAAGAAAAAAAAAATATATACCGTGAAAAGTTAGGTGACATGACAGAACCCTAAGGGACACTAATGTTCACAGAGTACGAGGGAAATGTTCCATCAATGACTATTGAGTGGAACGACTGAGAAGGAACGTATGCAGCAGAGAAACGAGAGAAACAGATAAGCAGAGGGGGAAAGAGTTTTGTAGGCAAAGGCTTACGACACATCGTGTCAAATGCTTCAATATCCATCAAGGGCCACTACAAGTGCTTCAGATATATCAAGGTCACTACAAATACTCGACTCGTCATGAGACACTAATGCTTCAAATATAGCAAGAGTCGCTACAAAAGGTTCACCAAAAATCCCTAAGAAAGGAATACCAAAGGTGGATCACAAACAAGATAACCAGCAGAACTTGCACCACCAGAGCGGAACTCTTGATCTGAAAGAAAAGAAACGAGATTCAAAGTGTCCAAGAAAGTGAGGGGGGGGCGGCCAAGGTGCCTTTAGAAGACTCTGGAGATAGAAGTGAGCGATGGGGCGATAGTTAAAAGCGCTGGGGATGTCTTCCTATCTTGGGGATGGGCTAAACTATGGCATGCTTCCAAGAGGGGAAAGACTCGAGTTTTTACGGATGAAATGGGCGAGCAGGTATTGGGGTTAAGTTTAACCTGGAGGCACACGTCTTCTGAGACCAGGAAGTATTGTACGCCTTGTCCACCTGCAGTAGGAGGAGAAATTAATCATAAGACCTGTGCAAGGGGAAAATACGGGAGAGGGCAGAGGTCCCTGAGGTAGAGAGGGCTAGAAGTGGAATCACCTTGAGAAGAGTTAGAGAAAATAATACTCAGGAGCAGCTCTAACAGGTGGAGAGTTGAGTATAAATATAGTGGACTCATCAGGCTGAACAAGAGAAAGGGAAGAAGAATCACATGTTTCCAATCTCCCGGGTCTCTTACACTATGCTCCCTCTGCCTCTGACACACATATAATCTCTTTTCCAGTCTCTTCATCCTTAGAAGTTGCGTCCAAACCATATCATCATACCCTGGTCGGCCCTCACAACCACGCGACGATCACTACCACACATCTCCTATGACAGCTAAAGACTCTTGAGATGTGTACAAATGCAATCGTTTGTTCGTCTGTTCCATAATACATCGTGAGGGTTAGAAAGGAAGCTAGATAAAAAAAAAAAAAAAATACTACTACTACTACTACACGTTACTACTACTACACGGTGTAGTAAGCCGACGTATTGTAGTGTGATATGTAGGTGGGACCGTAAGAGCGTTAACAGTTTACGCTGGTTTTAGATCTTTACATATGCCCTTCTTGCGCGCGGGTGTGTGGCTTGGGCCAGACAGCTGTGCCGCCGCCGCCGCCGCCCAGATGGAGGCTCTCTCTCTCTCTCTCTCTACACACACACATACACACACACACACACACACACACGCACACACAGGGAACCGCCAACACAACGTGCTCTCTGGAGCACGACGGTGAAACCCATGGACATGGAGGCCTGGCATTTGTCCTGTCCCTCACTTGTCAGGTCAAAGGCCACGTCATCATACCAGAGGGAGAGTACCCTTGTGCTCCAGGGCCGTACCGCCGTGGTCAAGGGTCGTACCATCGTGCTCCATGGACTACAGCGTCATGCTTAAGGATCGTGCACTCATACTCAAGGAGTAGTACCGTTATGCTCAAGGCCAGCACCGTCATACTCAAGTAGTAGTACCGTTATGCTCAAGGCCAGCACCGTCATACTCAAGGAGCATAACATCATAATCAAGGAACATACCGTCGTACCAAAGGGCGGCGCTGTCGTGTTCAAGGAGCGAACCTGGACCCGCTATGCTGCTGAGGGCGATATGGAGCCTCCATCCATCTGGGGGAGCTCAGGATTGGACGCCACTTCGTATATGGAGGTTCGATACATTAGGACCCGACCCTCCTCCCTCCCCACCGCCTGCGTCTTCAAAGACCCGCCACCCTTGCGACGATGTTCCCCTCTTTCATGCCCGCATAATCCGGCCGTTCAGTAATATATCAACGTATCCGGCCGTTGGAGCACACGGCCGCACTTGGATGCGGCCAGCTGTTGCCTTTGGCAGTAGCTCGTTCGTCTTGGCGAACACCGACGCCTCGATTTGCACCATCTGAACAGAAAGGAACCGTCAAAGTCTTGGAGGAGGAAAATAAAAAAAAACTTAGTTTATTCTTGGAGGCAGAACACGCTGGTGGAGAGTATTGCTCGGAGACGAACATTCTCAGTGACATTAGTCAGGTCATTATTTTGGCACTAGTCTCTGCCAAGATCCCCTGTTCTCATTAGGCTCAGCATCCTTTGCCAAAGAACATCTGCAGACAGTGTTAAACCAAAATCTCATGGCCTTACCAACACCTGTACCGCGCTAGGATCTAACAGGTCGAAGTCATATGAGAAGCTGTATTATGTTTCAGCTCTATGGTCTTCTGTGGGTCCTGGGCAGGTGTGTTTTGTTTTCGACTGGGCGGCCCAGGTCTTGGACGGGTGGGCGTGGGTGTTGGCATGGGTACCACCCGAGTATTTAGGGTTCCAGTTGAGATCTGGGTCGCTCCCTCTGCACCTTCGCCACATCAAACTGTACACACACACTCTGTACACCAAGGTTTGCAACTGTTCGCGCTGAAACCTTGAACTATGGCTATCAACGTCAAAAGTCACAGTCCCATGAAAAGCTATATCAGAAATTCCACTTTCGAGACCCGAAGGGGTTTGGGTCACCACCATACGAGAGCCGAGGCATGGGTCATCAATACACGAGATCAGAATGGCTTGGGTCACCAATACAGGAGGTCAGAGCAGCTTGGGGTCACCAATACATGCGTTGTCTTGCCGACTAGTGTGAGTGGTGTAATCCCACAAAGCCACTGGTGTAGTTGATACATACAGCCCACAAATAAATTATCATTACGGGTGGGTCCGATGGATTTCAGAATAAACACTACGATTCCTGTTGTCTCGGTAGGGTTGGTAAGCCTGAATGTGAGACGCATTGCTTCATGATCACGGGAGCTGCTCTCAACAGTAATTACTCTCGAAATAAAATGAAAAAAGTTATAACTATATGAAAATAGTATATTTTTCACTATATACTTCGATATATGCACACTGAGAAAATATATACAAGAAAAGCAGGGTTACTTGTGTGAGGCGAGACCCTGGAGTATTGTCAAAATCCCTCGTCCGTTGCGTCATAGTCTTACACGAAAATAGAGGTCTACTTTTTTTGAGCGTATGGATATCTCAAGATCCGGAGGAAACACAACAGCACTAGCAGTAACAATAACTATAGGAGGACTTACAATAACTGTTAGGCCAGTCACAACATCAACATAAAGGCCAGTTACAGCATCAACATCAAGGCCAGTCACAGCATCAACATAAAGGCCAGTCACAGCATCAACATAAAGGCCAGTCACAGCATCAACATAAAGGCCAGTCACAGCATCAACATAAAGGCCAGTCACAACATCAACATAAAGGCCAGTCACAACATCAACATAAAGGCCAGTCACAGCATCAACATAAAGGCCAGTCACAGCATCAACATCAAGGCCAGTCACAACATCAACATAAAGGCCAGTTACAGCATCAACATAAAGGCCAGTCACAGCATCAACATCAAGGCCAGTCACAGCATCAACATCAAGGCCAGTCACAACATCAACATAAAGGCCAGCCACAGCATCAACATCAAGGCCAGTCACAGCATCAACATAAAGGC
This sequence comes from Panulirus ornatus, assembly GCF_036320965.1. NCBI lineage: Eukaryota > Metazoa > Arthropoda > Malacostraca > Decapoda > Palinuridae > Panulirus > Panulirus ornatus. The sequence continues at coordinate 11,773,647 of NC_092281.1, forward strand.
CAGCCACAGCATCAACATCAAGGCCAGTCACAGCATCAACATAAAGGCCAGTCACAGCATCAACATCAAGAGTTAAAAGAAACAACAGAGGAAGAGGAGGATGAGCAATCAAAAACGAGAGTAATGACAGCTTCAGCGGGAGATGGTTCGACGCACTCTTCCCTCCAGTACAGAATACACTACACACTGATCCTGTCCCAGTACCTGATGACTGATGACCCCCCCACGTATCTTACAGCAGCGGAAGCCATCACATCCGGGGCAGCAAGAGAGGAACGCGTCGAGTCTCTTATCAAACCGTCTCTGAGAGCCAGGGTTGGCTGCAGGCTTTATCATCCGGCAAATATCAACGAGTTGTGTCATGTGATGACATCCCTCTGATAACTTCACTATCTACTGCCATAATGTATCACGTCCGTCCCCCCTCAAGACCCCACCACCAACAGACCAGGACAGAACGTCTCCTGACCGAACACGGGCCTACGTGTGACTACTGTTTGTGTGTTACGGGGGAGCAAGAGTTATGTCCTCGCGTTCTCCAACGTCATAACCTTGTAAACACGTACCATGCATTTACTCCTCTGTGTATAAACACATATACACACACCATCTTAAGACTGGTAACCATATATCGACCAGCACCGGGAGGAGGAGGAACGCCTAAGTTGGTTGTGGGCCGACTGACACGCTCAGGGATTTAGTCTACACTGTCGGGGTGACTCCATGGTCAGGAACACTAACCACTGCGTAGGTAGATATGTAAAATATGTGTGTGTGTGTGTGTGTGTGTGTGTGTGTGTGTAGCGGCCGGACGAAACTATGGAAAAGTCGGTGGGGCCTGGCTGTGGATAAGGAACTATGGTTTCCGTGCATTATACATGACAGCCAGAGAATGGGTGCAAGAGAATGCGAGAGAGAGAGAGAGAGAGAGAGAGAGAGAGAGAGAGAGAGAGAGAGAGAGAGAGAGAGAGAGAGAGTAGGGGGTCCTGGGTAACAGGCAGACTCCTCCTCCAGCCGGCACTACCCCCCGCGGGAAGGTCGCACCCCTCTGGTCTACATTCCAGGTCCTGAGAGAGCCACCTGGAGCACGTCCCACACCACCAGCTGAACTTGCCCCCACCACCTGTGCTCTGCCCCTCCCTGCCGTACCACCCGCCACACACTCTGGTAGCTCTACACAACACACACACAAGACACCACGAGACGCCAATGTACAGAGCGAGGCGAGATGACATCCCTGAGGAAGAACAAGCAGAAGCAGAAGCAGCAGCAACCCGGCTGGCCCCGAGCGAGGCCTCCTTAGCGAGGGCGGGGGGAAGCGGTGCGTGCCGTAACAACAGCTTCACTTTCATCTTCACACCTTCACCTTAACTCATCTTCCTACCCATGACCTCCTCCATCGGTGTCCGAATGACGTCACCAGTTCCGGCGCTGGGGATGGCGGCGGACGTGACCCACCGCTCCCTCTTTTCCTCCCACTCAGCGTCAGGGGAAGCTCGTAATTATACAAAGAAAATGATGCAAGAAATGCTCTTTTTTTTCCTCTGTGTAGACTGTAGATGAAGATGGCGTTGGGCTCAACACAGCCCCTCACCCCTCCGGCCAGAGGTCAGGGCATCCCCTCCCCACACACACACGTGTTGTAGCTGGCTGACAGGCGAGCGGATGGACGGGTGTGGCCCGCCTCGCCTCTGGTCCTGGTGCAAGACGCTACGCCGCTCCTGCAAAAGATCACAACCCCCACCTGTAACACCCGGCCCCCCTACACACACACACACACACACACACACACACACTCACACAAGCACGCGGGCTGGGAGCACCTTTCCCTTCACATGTTCCTCTAATACAGACAATATGCCAGACATTAGGGAAAATAAGTGCCGTGGACTGGAAATTCAACCTTGACGGATAATTAGTTTCGGAGTTGATTCACTCTTAGGTAATCCACTTCACACGATACGAAGCGAAGCGTTTATGTAACGTGTACAAGATCACACAGCAGCAGGCCAACCTTGGTAACTAATGCATTACACTTGGAATCAACTTATTCTATACTGATTATAATAATATTAATAATAATATCAATAATGATAATAAATTTAGAAACTTTGCAGTTGATTTCTGATTACTTTCAATTTCGTCTCTGATAGTCGTCCTGGTACACACACACACACACACACACACACAAACGCATTATACAGGTTAAAACACGACCCCCCGCTGTTGGAATACGACCTTTGGACGCCGGACCATGACTCCCGGCAGTTGAAACACGACCCCCGGATGCCGGAACACGACCCCTGGATGTTGAAAGACTTGTGTTAAATCGAGCTCGGGCCCATCGAAGTGTTGTTACAGTTGGGGATGCCTCATAGTGCCTGGGGCAGGACCAGCAGAGGGCGCCACAGGGGATGAGGATGCCACAGTGGAGGCAGGAGTGGTAGAGCTGCAGGCGTGGCTGGTGTTCAAAGCTAAACATACCAAGCTGACTGTGGCGAGCCAGCTGGGTAAAAGTGACAAACAACCTCCCCACCTCCCTCCCTCCCGAATGACGCCCGGCAGGTGGAAGGAACCGTGACGCTGCCAAGGTTCTAGGTGGGTAGGGGCGGGAAGAAAGCTCCTCCGGCATTTGGGGGGGTGAGGTGACTTGACCAAGACTCTCACCTACACTCCGTAAGCTTACTCGTCCTGTCTACCGAGGTCAGGAGTCGCCACTCATCGCAAGGGCTCCCTTAGGAAAAAAAAAAAATGCTTTTATAAATATGCAACTGATTCCTTTCTTGAGCACTCATCCCCTTGACCACGACGGTACAACTCCTGGGTATGATAGCCTAGTCTCTGACGTAAACCTTAAGGTGTCAGGTCAAAGGTCACTACCACACCCAAGGGTTCGTACTCAGCAGCAATAAACTTTATACCTGAGGATACAGACCTGTGCTATATTAGTATTCTATTAACCAACTTCATACATATAAAACAAGGAACAGGTTCTATGAGAAATTCCTAAGAGAACGCATTTTATCAAATGCACTCACCACACTAGATATGAACGTTAACAACACAACGTTTATCTCATACGTATTTTCATAATCTATACAATTACGTGTATATATACAGGTTAAATCACCTTCAAAGTATAGAGTAACTACTGAGAGATTCCTTTGCATAGCCAGCCGTGCGCACCGATCACTTCACCTATTTGTTTACATCATGGCGTCAGAGAGGCGGCCGGGAGAGGAGACCCTGAGAGCACCACTAAACTTTACCAACTTGTACACTTCCCAAGTCAGTGGACGCAGTCCACCAAACCCATGCTGACTACAGGAGTGCTCGTGTACCACCTCTCATGCAACTGGTGGAGCCAAGGGCCGTACTAACAACAATGAAATGGGCAAATCGTGCGTCACTATACATATGACTGTCAGGTATCTGTCCCAGTACATATGACTGGCGGGTATCTATCTGTCCCATACTCCCTTGCGTGTTTGAGGAGTCAAGAAAACTATCAAGTGAAATAATTCTGATTTTTCATCATTATGGAAATAACTATAACGAACAAATCGCTCCACTGCAATCCTCAGCTAGCTCATACCCACAAACTAAGAGCAGGAACTTTCCCACGGAATATTTTCCACAGTGTTCTTAACGTTATTCTTCAAATTATCCTAAGGTGCAAGACATCAAATAAAACTAGGCAAAGAGAAGTTTGACCCAGCAAAGTGCAAGATTTTATCCTAAAGTCCTAATCAAACCTTTCAAGTTGTTTAGCTGCACTTAGGGCCATCCCCGGGCTGAGCAAGTGCACTATAACCTCTTGAATTTTGTTTATTAATCTATTTATTTTCACTGCCAGAAGTGATTAAGTCCAAGCCATGGTTACGGACACTCGGGATCCCCTACTTGTCATGACTTTGGTGTCACCTTGTGCGTTCGGCAGCGGACATAGTGGCATCAGTCACACCTGGTCACTGTTTGGGCAAGACGGTCATACACCATGTTTTTTTTTTAGAGGCGCCATACCCTTTTGCGTTTAGAAGACATTCGACCATCATGGTAAATGTAAAATACGGGTTACGTCATCGGCTTCCTGAGGATGTGGTGGGCTCAAGAAAAGTGTAGATAAACGCTGCCAGACTTTTAACTCTGCCCCAGTTAGTACAACAATCAACTCACTCGTAAGGTGGATCTTTAAACACAAGAGGGTAACCAGCTAGTCATACCATCTACTTTTTCATTCTAATATTTTTGTATTATCATAATGACCAAATGGTACTCCTTGTTTACGAGCCACATTTGGTAAACTACGGAGCATTTTTGTTATGATGGCCTAATCATACCTGTGGGTTGCACCGTCTCTCTCTCTCTCTCTCTCTCTCTCTCTCTCTCTCTCTCTCTCTCTCTCTCTCTCTCTCTCTCTCTCTCTCTCCTCACCATTGTGTATGATACTTTAATGCAGTACCAGGGGTGTGGATATCTGAGAACCGTTTCTGGTATCAAAGTAACCCCGATGCCCAAGCAAATGGCAAGACGTAAGGCTAAGGAAGTTGCGTAGTGCCCCGTGTCACTGCCCTGTGTACCATCAAGCCTCCAATAATGGGGTAATTATGGGCTGGACCAACAGGAAGACGAGTAAGACCGTGACACACTTACCACGCCCCAGGCACACAGGTCAGAGGTCACAACATCCAATGACGTGTTCCTGTAATGAAACTGTCCAAGGTCATATTACCACAATGAGGTGTGATGGAAGCAAACAAGCCTTGTCGAACAGTTAGCGGGCACAGGATGTTCATGACAACACGTAAGTAGTGTAGTAACAGAGGTCGTACGTCTTGATTAAGCCAATGAGCCTCCTGCTCGGCTTTCCCACCAACTGCCCTGCCCACACGTCATCCTGCCTCCCTCAAGTCTTTCTCTGCAACAAAGGAGTCGACCACCAGAGGCCAGTGTGCAAGGAATCGCGTGTTTACTCTCCATGTTGGCTCCCTGTCCAAGTCTCGGCTCCAGCCTTCAACTGTTGACCCCCTTCAGCACGACGGTACGACCCTCAACCACAACTACAACTCAACGACCCCTTTGGTTGTGGTGACCCTAGCCTTTGACCTGACCCTTAAGAAGCAAGTCGAAGGCCAGGCTATCATACCCGAGAGTCGTAACATTGTGCTGTAAGGGTCGTTTTTTTTTTTTAGCAAAGAGGAAATATCAAATTAGCTGAGGTTGTACATTTCCTTCATAACAGTTGAATTTTCTTGTATTAGTTGTTTGCTCCTAGTTTGGACATACACACACACACACACACACACACCTCCGTAGTGTAGCGATAAGCGTTACTGAGAGTCGTGCATGCTTATGCCGCCTGGGATCACACCCGCATCAGTTCGAATCCTGGTCGGGCAATCGGTCCACACCCCACCCAACTGTTCATCCACTCGTAGTGGCTGATCGATAGGATGGGAACCTAACATATGTTAGGGTATGCGCGCGAGCGCGCATACATACATACATAAGAGTAAAGGCAAGGTACATATATACAAGGTTAAGAAGACGGGGTAACACGAGAGTTAGACTCCCTTTAAAACACAAATAGTATTCACACACACACACACACACACACACACACACAGGTTAAAGTGAAAGTGAACGTGGTGGTAGGGAAGTACAAGGCAGGAGATGGGTGCCACTGGTGGAGGACAAAACGGAGGAAGAGACAGGGTGCAGCATTTGTCACAAGGCCACGGAAAGAGGAGACGAACTGTCAGGGAGGTACGAGACAGAGAGGCAGCACAACATGCAAGCACAGTCTGAAGCAAGGAAGAGCAAAAGAATTTCGATGAACATATTTTTGTTTTCATATATTTTCTCAGAATAATATCTGCTGGAAGGTCGTAAGGTAGGGTCTTATGACGGGGTGGGACTTGTGAAAACCTCAGTGTTAAGTGAGGAGAGTATCTATCATGGAGGGCGTGTGACCTCCGAACACAAACATGGAGGGGTACAACATGGTAAGCAGAAAGATCGTCCAATGAGATGTAGACCCTATGAAGGATGTGGATCCGTGTGTGGCGCATGCTGGCCTTCATTTGTACCCCGCCCTACGTACTCACGGTGCACGCACAAACACATGACACGGCCAAACTGGAGACATTCAGAACTCAACAGAAAGGCACGAGTACCAAGGGAGTGGAAGTGAGTAATGTTATGCCATTTTTTTACGAAAGGCAGTGGAGGAAATGTTATAGAGGCTGTTATCACTGATAATACCAACAAAATACCATAATAGATAATCAGGGAACAGACAGAGGAATGATGGTGGAACAAAAACAAGATTAGAGAGAGACCTACTGCAGGTCGCGCACTAGACTAAATTTAGTCAAAATGGCTGGGTTAGCGGGTAGCGCTCACCGTGTCATGCTTGTTGAAGCAGAGAGGAAGGCGAGCCGTTTCTGCACCACAGTTCTCAACATGAAACTAGTAAACTTACAAGTAATTTCGAAATAAAAGGAACTCAAGCTCTTTCGGTGAATCGAAAAGTATTCGAAAGGAAAGAAGCAGTGGTGCGATGTCAACACAAGCAACCACTGGTGTACCGCTGGGGTTGAGTCTTGAAAACCTTGCTATTCGTCATTTATGTCACCGAATTACCAAGACAAATACGGTTGTGGTTGTCGCTAACCTTGCGGGGCAAACAAGGAGTATTCAGGGCCGAGACAACATACGATGACGTACAGACTCTAACCGTGTTTAGTTACATGGGTAATGAATCTAAACCTACATAAATGCCAGTGATGAAGCGAGACAGGACAGTAAGACCAAGGTTTAACTATCACCCAACAGGCACACTAAGCAGGAATCTACGGTACACTACAGTAGCCAGTCTATCAGAACACTGGGAGATGTGTAGGAAGTAAACCGTGATCTGGTCTGTCATTACTGTCTTCAAGTACATGAGGAAAATGCTGCCCTGAAAATTATTGCCACCTTACACCGAAATCAGAATAAGCATTCCAGTTTGGTCGCCTCTGAAGACTAGAAATGTGCTCAGAGTCCAACCGCAGCCAACAGTTCCTTGAAACTGTAATAACCCAGCTGAATTATTAGATAAGGACTGCGGCCATACGAAAGACATACGAAAAATGCGTACGGAGAAAAGGGCCCCCACGAGTTAAATACCTCCCCGTATAGGTAAATACATGTCGTTTAACGGGCTTCCACGGTGTGGTGTTAAGGGTCGCTGGCTATGATTCACGTAAGAGCACGCCAGGTTTCGAATCTGGGCGGGAAAGTCAACACAAAGCCAACCAAGCTGTCCAGCCTCCCTTGGAGACTGGTTGATAAATGGGTACCTGGACTACGGTGGGATGTGTGTGTGTATAAACACAAGTAAAGAGTACATCTGCAAGTTTGAGAGGCGGACAATACAAGTGTAAAACACCCTTCTCGTAACATACAAATAGTAAACCCAAACCCAACTTATATATATATATATATATATATATATATATATATATATATATATATATATATATATATATATATATATACTCTCTCTCTCTCTCTCTCTCTCTCTCTCTCTCTCTCTCTCTCTCTCTCTCTCTCTCTCTCTCTCTCTCTCTCTCACACACACACAAGCTAGATGGAATGTCGTGGTGTCACATATCAGTGTTACAAAACTGAAGCAGGAGGGTGTAATCCTAGGTCAGAAGCGGCCTCCCGCCCACACACAATCCCTCCATTGTTTACCAAGAAACATGGACGACTCACCACGACACGTTGCTCTCTGCTGCGCAGTTCCCTCATCCATTACCCTAGGTATGTTACAAGTACTTTAAACGTCTTCAGTCACAGAATAAAAGTGATATAGCTCTTGTAAGTTACCAAACCCAAGTTAAAAATTGCTTAGCTTTGAAGAATTGTTTTTCCTCTCACGAATGTTAGATCTTATTACCTTAACACATCATAACTACAACTTGTGCATTACTAGGGATTCTGTTATTTTCATGTGCCCACAACTATATTGGATAAGGGAGAATAGTTCACTTGATATATGCCTTTAATTCGTGTGTTCGAATGTTCTCAACGCACACAAACTTGTCATTCGCAAGGAATCGCTTTCATTTTTTTATATATATAATCTAACCAAAAGCAACTCAGTAATTCCTCCAGATCCAGTTTAATATTTTTTTTTCTGGTACAATACCCCAGTGGGACGCTCCCAGTAATGTCATTCAACAGTTAATATAAGAGTCAGGCTTCAAGACATTTTATTGTATACGATTCTAGCAATCAAACGATACGTAACTAAATAATAAGCGGCGTTGTGACCCACGATGACCTAGACTCACCTAACCCTCTAGCCCTCAGGTCCGGGTTAAAGGCCAGGTCATCATCCCTAAGGATCGTACGGACGGGCTCAAGCGGTTAACGTATTAAAAGTTACATAAGGGAAGTTACACCACTCGACACCATCCATCATCAAATTAGCTGACCTTTCACATTTAAGTGATGTACACTAAAGCAGATCTTCACTCTTGAAATTACATAATTTATCTATATTGCTATTAATTATAAGACCAACTGATATAACATCGATATATTCTTTGCTTTGACATAAAATCTGTCCCTGTTACAGTTGCAATGAAGGAATTAATGCAGTTTCGCTTAATACACCTAAATCTGATTAGGTGAAGGTACGAATTTCTTTATATATATATATATATATATATATATATATATATATATATATATATATATATATATATATATATATAAAACTGATTTGTGTAACTTCTAATTACACCAAACTTAGGTGATAACGATAACTTAAAATTTTGTATAAACGTATAAAACTACTATCAAGATATCTTGGTAGATTGATGGAGGGGTGTGTGGCAAAGTGAGTGCAGAGGAAGAGCATACAACCCGTGGTAAGGTAGGCGAGTGTGTGGCAGGGTTGACAGGGCGGGCTGCAGGGGGAGGGGTGCTGGGCCAGCCTGTGTGGCGCGACGCGGCCCGCTGCCCGTGACGACCCGACGGGTTAAACCGCGCACCACGCCCGCCGCCTGCCCCTACGCCGCTTCTCCCGCCCGCGCCACCCCTCCACACCCACGCACTGCTCTGCACTACCTCGCCACCCTCTGACTGCCGTTATGGTGAAGGAAGAAATACACCAGAGAGCGCAATGAAAGGAAGAGCATAGCAGTTTGTGGTTCCAGTGTCACCAGGAGCAAGCACCACAAAGTCTATGTATTAATAATAATAATAACAGTAAACAGTAATGATAATAATTATTATTATCATAATAATAATAATAATAATAATAATAATAATAATAATAATAATAATAATAATAATAAACTGTTTACCTAAATAGCTGAAGTTAAAGCTTGAAATTCATAATGGTGTTATGAATTGGGCTTGGGAGTTAAACATATAATTTGTGCACACACACACACACACACACACACACACACACACACACACACACACACACCGGGCAGACACCCAGTCTACTGATTTACTGATGTTCTCAAGGGCTGGGATGGAGTCTTCTCTTAGTGGTTTGTAAGAGCTCGACACAGGCTCGTTAAGGATGCGGCACTGTACTACACATCAGGGAAGAGGGCTCTCAAGAGGTAGGAGATGGTGGTGGCGAGGAGGATATCGAAGCGAGGATGGTGCAGACTCGTAATGGAAAATGGATGTGGAAAACATTAGAAGGATAATGGCTCTCACCTGTGGCTGTGAATCATCTCACTCTAGGACAACAGACACCAAAGATGGGATGAATTAAGCCCACCATCACACGAAGCAATATGAAGGATGAACAGAAAACGACAGCACGATCCTTGGGGTATAATGGTCTGACCTTTGACCTGAGCCTTGAAGGTCAGGTCATAGGCTAAGGTCATCACACTCAAGGGTCGTATCATCCTTCTTACGAGCTGTACCAAAGTTCTCAAGGTTGTACTGACGTAGGTACGGGTCGTAACGCCCCTTAGCAAAGATCGTACCAAGGTTCGCAAGGATAGTAACGTTGGTTCCTAAGGGTCGTCCCGACGTTCCTAAGGATCGTAACGTCGTTCATGAGGGTCGTAAATTCGTCCTGAAGGGTCGTACGGTGGTTCCTAAGGGTCGTCCCGACGTTCCTAAGGATAGTAACGTCGTTCATGAGGGTCGTAAATTCGTCCTGAAGGGTCGTACCGTGGTTCCTAAGGGTCGTCCCGACGTTCCTAAGGATCGTAACGTCGTTCATGAGGGCCATAAATTCGTTCTGAAGGGTCGTACCGTCGTTCACAAGGGTCGTAACGTCGTTCACAAGGGTCGTAACGTCGTTCACAAGGGTCGTAACGTCGTTCACAAGGGTCGTACCGTCGTTCACAAGGGTCGTAACGTCGTTCACAAGGGTCGCACCGTCGTTCACAAGGGTCGTACCGTCGTTCACAAGGGTCGTACCGTCGTTCACAAGGGTCGTATCGTCGTTCACAAGGGTCGTAACGTGGTGCTCAAGGACGGCATAGTCATGCTCAAGAGGTGAAGGCACGCAGCCACAGCCCACCACAGAGCAGCCCAGGTGGGGGAAAAAAAAAACCACCGGGAGATCAACTTGACATTAACGATGAGACTGGTCTGTCCAGTACACTAGCCCAACGCCTCACACCATCACCGCCGTGTCATTATCTGTGTTAAGGGGGGAAGAGGTTTACACGTGTTGCCCCGTCTCTCTCTCAACCTTGTATGCAAGTTTCGTGTCTTGACTCGTCTCTCAGAGTATATATATATATATATATATATATATATATATATATATATATATATATATATACACACACACACAAACCCCAGCCTATGCCAGGTAACCAATTATCAATCAACGTCAAGGGGAAGGATGAGCATCTGGGAACGGCTGTGAGCAAAATGCAGAGCCCAGAATTCGAACTCATGCTGGACCTAATCTTCCAGGTGAAGATCCCGACCCAATGGCAACCGTGAAAGTTCTTCAGGCTTCTCAGTCTTGTTGTTTTGATTGGTCAACAAGCACTGCTTACTGGAGAGTTCATACGTCTCAACAGGCTCTAGGGTGCGACATGACACTCGTGGTGTACAGTCATGCTAGTGGTCCTGATATGACAAAGGTGACTGAGGTAAGGTCGACAACACCATGATGCTACCATGACAGGAGGACGGAGCTGGCAGACAAGAAGGCAGGCCAGGCACCAACACTGCTTCAAGAAACCTGCTAAGTGACGACAACTGTTTGTGCCCCCGACAGTGTTAGCCAGATGAGGAGGAGGGGGCATCCACCTGAGGAGATCCGTGGCCGGGCCCGACGCTCGGTCAGCCTGGAGACTTGACTGGGCCTCCCCCCCATTCGCAGGTGTTCATACACTTGGGTCACACCATTCAGCTCAAAGGTCACCCTGCTGTGCTAAAAGGGTTGTAACGATGTGCTCAAGGGTCATTCCGTCGCACTCAAGAAATCAAGTGATTTAGCATGTGTTTGAAGCCGGTGTGACAATTTCCATATACACTTGTATGTTATTATGAACGGAAGTTACCAAGCGCCTCAGACTATTAACAACCAACACTGCTATACTGCATATATACTAACTCCACCATAACTTCTGTATCATTGCACACGAATGCCCATCAGTGACACAATAAAAACTGCTCCTCTATAAACATCCGAACTATCTCTGAGACAAAACCTTATCCTCGTATTTCACAAGAAAGCCGACGACAGAAGCTACACAAGCCCTTCAAAAAGGTTTTCTAAGCTCTTGGCAAAGGCATCTCAAACCCTCGACAAAGGCTACGTTTAAGCCCTCAACCAAAGCTTTAAGACCTCTTGATTCCTCAAAACATCAACAATGGCGTCATCCATGGTTCCTATTCTTTCACGACCTTCGTCCTCATGAAGTTCTTGGTCATCCCCATGCCACGAGGAAGGATGCAGTAGCGTTAGCATGGAGTGTGCCAAACCTCTACAAGCACAGGGAGGTGGGTGAGGGTATATGTGGTGGCGCACAGCCCACTCCTCCCCATACAGCCACACACTTACCACAACACACCACACGAAGCCCTACACCAACGGCTCAACCGACCGCTGCAGTAACAGAAGCGCTCGGAGGTACAAGGTAGCCTACTGTCCCAGGGGGGAGGTAATACCGTCCCCGGGGGGGAGGGGAGGGAGAAGGGGGGGATGGGTAAGGTATCAGTCCTCAAAGCGATGGTCAACTCGCCCTTCAAGTGGTCTCGTTGAGCAGCGAGAGTGCTGTCCAGATAATAACAGTCCCCAATCGTCCTAGAGAAGCTTATCAAAATAAAAAATCTGTTAACGTAATAAGAATGTTACGCAACTTGGACGTAGCGGCGCGTGAGTAAGAGTGAGATCAAAACCCACTAACCAAGTGGTCTACATCAGCATCTGCGGAAACACTTTTAAAAATCAGGACAGGTTTTCCGCTGCGGGTGTGGTAACATCTGGGACGCGTCTGCCCCACCTGTGTCGTAACCACGCAACCACACCCGCTAATCCATCTGCAGTAACACACAAACGTGCCGAAACACCACATGCATTATACACACACACACACACACACACACACACAATGTTAATGCTACGTGCCATGACCTGTTACAGCAGCCCAGGCAGCAGCAACAGTAAGCCACATGGTCTAAACAACAGTAGACCAGCAGATGACATAACCACACGCGCACGTCAAATGCAGAAAACGACAATAACAGGAAGATGTTGGCCAGGGAGGTACAAGTCAAGGAGCAGCGCTGTAGCTGTGGTATTATCGGCCAGACTGCCCGACGCCCCGCAACTCGCCTCCCTCCTTTACTTTGTTAACCAAATTGTTGCTAAGTGGCCGCCGGAGAGCGCGTGTCGCTAATGTCACTCATGTTAATATTCTCTCCCCCCCGGCCATTAACCTCACCATTAGGTCGTACCACATCATCTCGCGAGGCAGCCTCTAAGTCAAACGGCGCTCACAAACTACCACCATGGATTATAGGAACGTACCAGCAGCTTGTGGAGTAATCAGTCATAAAGTGAAGGCATTTGTACGAACTCGTATACCCTGTCCTTGTGTGTGTGTGTGTGTGTGTGTGTGTGTGTGTGTGTGTGTGTACCTACAACAACTGTGATGGAGATGTTAATAAGGTAAGGCTGGTCAGGATGAGAAGTGGCGCTCATTCCGGCTGAGAGTGGAGGCGAAGGTGCCAGTTAAGCCGCTCCGTCAGGACCCCTACACTACATAAATAAACACTCTGCCGGTACAGCTCCTCGTCAAGGTTAAACACACTGTACGACACAGGAGGTAACGTGAGCCCTCCCTCCACACACACCTTCGTTATGCATCTGAACACGCCAGTTATCACCGACACCCCTCAAACCCTATCAATACTTACCCCTTTGTGCATGGCAGAGAGACCCCTTAGGAATTATGGCCTGGTGTATATGACCCAACCCAGGTCATCATAACCAGGGCTCGTACAGTCGTGTTCTTAAAAAAAAGGTCGTACCTTCGAGCTACAGAGGGAGAGGGAGGAGGAGGTGGGTGGTGGGTGTCATAAGGTATCAACAAAGTGCTCACCTCTGTATGACGAGGTCGAATACATTGCCGGCCTTGACGATTGCCTCCTGTGCCTCCTTGTGCCTGAGGGCGAGTGCGTCCTTCCCGTTGATGCTGACGATGGCATCTCCTGCCTGCAGCCCCGCCGTGGCCGCCACAGAGCCGCCATTCACCTGTGGAACGAAGAAGAAATATAAAATGAATTTCAAATGAAAATGAAAGTCACACTCAAATACAAAAAACAAGAGATGGGGGCTGGCTCCACGAGCGCAGAACTCCTTCCCTGTACGAATTACAATTGTATAAACACGAATACAAGGATGCAACAACCAAAGGCCATACAAATAAGAAACGTTTTACAAAACACGTAGAGGAGTACTTCTGTAACATAATATTGGGTGATAAATGGAAATGTAGCTGTCAATGTAGACGTCTCACGTGAACACACGTTTAAGAAGTGGTACGACGGAGAAAGTTAAAGAGTGGGGTGAGTCAAACTCCCTCCCTTACCATACAACTAGGTAGGTACAAGTAAAACAAATACATATACACAAAATCATAAATACAATACACAACTACTGAAAGACACGTGCACAAATACACAAACCTGTCACTAAACTACACAGGAACTTACGGGTACAAAAACAAATAAGATGAGTTTATGGAAGAAAAGACATATAAAAAAAAAAACGCTGGGTGGATGGCGTCACAGATATTTGTTTTTCCCCTTAAGCCATATATGTTTTCCTCTCATAGATTCTACTGTTCTCCGTCCGTGTAATATATATATATATATATATATATATATATATATATATATATATATATATATATATATATACACACACACACGTTTGTGTGTGTGTGTGTGTGTGTGTGTGTGTGTGTGTGTTAAAACAGAAGCGATGATTACTGGTTACTTACGGTAGTCAAATCATTACGTGACGTGTAAGTCAACAAAGTGTTGTATTGAGGTGATCGGCAGCAAAGGCAAATAATCACATGCGCCACCTTGAGTCTTCTTTGAGTGCGGATGGCAACTGGATACACAGAGACTGAGCCAAAGTATTCAAAGACAAAATCCTCACCGTTCGTGAACGTAATGGGAAACGTAGGCACTTCTGCGAGACAGGACGAGGTGAGGGTGATACGGACGTAGCCAGGGACAACCCCAAGACCCTCTGCCGATCCATCACATCACCAATATAAACCAGTCCAACGCAACATATCACTGTGTACTCATGAACTCTGACAAGATTCTTTTTTCTTTTAAATTAGAATACATGCAATTGCTCCGATCCATCAATTGCGTGTGGACATCTGTTTGGCAGACGATATAAGCTGGGATCAAGAATGACAATCAGGTTACAAGTGATGATGTCAGCCACAGCCATGACCCAGTCAGCCCATCCTGGCTACTAGGGTACATCATGCTACCAACACAACGTCCAAACTCCATGATGTTTTTGAGATTTTAATCAAGTTTTTATATCTCGCAGGAGAAAAAAGTGAGATTCTACAAAGTCGGACTTACTCATTACAAAATGAGAAGTCAGTGGCTCAACACTACACGTCATGAAGGCACACCAGTGTACTTGCAAGTGTAATAGTTACCCCAGCATAGAAGCCTGTAGCATTGTGTGATTATCAATTGTGTGTTACACGAACAGATTTGCACTCGTGTTGCCCCATGTCTTTTTGCCTTGATATATACGTCTTTACTCTTATGTACACACACACACACCGGCCTAAGACAGGTGCCCATTTATCAACAAGCCCCAAGGGAAGGATGAATACTTCTTTTGAGTGTAGGTCGACAGCCGCGCCCAGAATTCGAACCCATGTGGACCTGACCCCTAGCGGGCGCTAACCAGAACCCTACGGAGTGTAGGGGAGGCAGCAGATGCCTCGTCCGGGCACGCCAGGTGAACGCACATATTCCTTGGCAACAGCAGAATGTGCACCGTTGCAAGCATGGGACAGGAAGCCTAGCCAAGCGATTCAGTTTCCCCGCAGGCGCACGATCGGTCACGCCCCATCACCAGCGTGGACGTGACCATCTATGCGCTGACGTGACCCACCCGCGACCCCCATGACTCAACCGAGCAAAACACACAGACACCAACAAATATTCCAGGTCATCATCAAAGGTCAGCACTGCTCAGGAAGTAGGTCTCACCAGTCGAGTCTGCAGGAATGCATTCGAGTGTGCGACATGTTGAATGCGACGTCTTTTCCTGCTCTTCTTTTCCAACAGATAATGTGACAGTGGCCAAACTAGAACTCGTACGTTATAAGGACACGTCTTTATTATATCATTTATATTCTAATTAGCCATATGATAACTCATGTAACCGGGCAAGCCATGACAATCCCTCAGTGGGTCAACGTGATCAACAGATGACAAACACTGACCACATGATGATGCGCAACTTGTGTGTGCAGGTGTCAGTCAGGCCTCGGGCATGACCTCATCCCCAACTAATGAGGCTGCCGTCAGATTTCTACAGTTTACCAACTTGTAAACAAACGTAGTAAGAACGCGGTAAACCTGAGGCATCTCTTCGTTGTTTATCCTCGACCCAGGGGGTAAAGTATTTTAGTCGTACGTGTGTGTGTGTGTGTGTGTGTGTGTGTGTGTGTGTGCAGAGGGGCACCTAAAATAATGGTATTCATGTCTCAGGTCTTCACAGATACTTTCGAAAGAAAACGTAAACACACTTTTCCAGGCGAGACTAGCAAACGCAGGAGACAGCGACAAAGTATAATAAATAAATATATATATTAGCATCGCGAGGTAGCACCACGATCTCACGAAGAATAGCCTCTTCTATTCACACACATTCTCTAGTTATCGTATATAATGCACCAATGTCACAGCCCACATCAAAGCCCTAAAGACTTTTCATTGGTTTCCCTTGACCACTGCATATGCCATGATTCAAACTTGAGATGCTCGTCGACCCCTTTAAAGCACATCGCTCCAATCGCTATATTCCATACATCCGCAAGGAATGTATCTTTCTTTTTCTTTCATACTATTCGCCATTTCCCGCGTCAGCGAGGTAGCGTTAAGAACAGAGGACTGGGCCTCTGAGGAAACATCCTCATCCAGCCCCCTTCTCTGTTCCTTCCTTTGGAAAATAAAAGAAAAGAAAAAAAAAAAAGAGGGGAGGATTTCCAGCCCCCCGCTCCCTTCCCTTTTAGTCGCCTTCTACGACACGCAGGGAATACGTGGGAAGTATTCTTTCTCCCCTATCCCCAGGGAATGTATATATATATATATATATATATATATATATATATATATATATATATATATATATATATATATATATATATCCATCTGCACCTCTCGTCAGCTCGGTATAGGAAGCATCCGAAATGTAATCATCTTTTACGTTACAGTGAGAGATTACTTTTAAGTATATAGCGCGGACTGCACTGCGTGCCAGTGCGTTGAAAAAAAAAATATATATATATATAACTAATGAACTGGGTCTTGCAAGTTAAAAGGCGTTAAGAGAGCGAGACCAGTAAGTTCGGTGACGGTCAAGGAAGTGCTGTGATGGCAGGTGGTGAGGTCGCGAATGCTGGCCAGGGGCCCAAGGCTGGCCTGCTGGAGGGCCGCCAGTGCTACGCCTGCTGCCGGCTGGTGACTCCTACCTCCGGATACACACGCACACACACACACACACACACACACCACTACTGTAGCAAAATTTCGCCATTACGCTGCCTACATCTTACCTGATGGTCACCTTCCAACCAACGCCTTCTCTAGTTCCGTCATCTGCCCTTATCTACCACCTAGCATGACAAGAGCCACCCCTGGTGTAGCCCAACACCGTTGTACTCTAACAAACCAACAATGTCGTAGCCTGTCTAGCATGCTTTAGCTTGCAAGACTTTGCCCTTCGCTAGTTTTTTTTTTTTTTTTTTTACGTTGAAGGCTCCAGTTACGTACAAAAATCCAATTTAGGGCCGGGCCTTAATTGATTTATAAACAGGTTAATGAAAGGGAAAAAGGAAAGACAAAGAAGAAAAGTATTCACGAAATTTGCATGAAGTGAAAAACTTTATCTTTGCAAAGTGCCAGGTCATAGTTATTGGGAAAGACATGAAAAGGTAGAGTTCCAAAGCTTCAAGGTGTAGGGAAAGACACAGGTATCAAAACGGCCCACCCTTATGTTGCCAAGGGACACACTGCAATCACGTGACGCAGCAGAGTACTGCGTGATCCAGCTAGTGTACACAACCGGCCAGCTCTCGGGAGTAAAAACCAAAGTAATGCCTATTAACGAGGAAAAGTGAAACAACGTTGCGGTATTGGCCAAGTTTTGAAGTTAGTCTGGGAGACTCGATAAGTCGGACCGCTTCCATCTCAACTCTGTCCTAGATAGAACCACCCCAGATGTGTGAGCAGTACTCTATACAAGACTGGAACAATCCTCTGTATAAACGGGTAGCCTTACCCTTCTGCATCCCAGAATAGCCTTTGCCCTTCTCTAGTCTACCACAGCCTTGCCCTTCTTTAGCTCAGCGTAGCCTTGGCCTTCTCTAACCCAGCATGGTCTTGTCCTCCTCTGGCCTAGCACAGCCTCACGTCCTTTGCTAGCTGCTATTAGCTTTTGTAATCTCATATTCGACACAGCTAAGCCCTATCTGTAGGTCGGTAACAGGAGTAGGGGAAAGACTGGGTGATCCTAGGAAGGGATGTTGACACCCGCGACACCGCCTGTCACCCAGTTATCAAAACTGTTTGCTCCAACACCCACGCCGCCCACCCACCCCAACGAAACTGGCTTGCTTAGCTATTTACGAGTATAGCCAGGTCACCTTGTGCATCCAACCCGGAAGACTTTCCACCATCCCCCACCTACCGCGGTGGTGGCGGCCACATAGACGACAACGTCAACGGTGGCCAGCTTTTACTGATGACCAGACACCCCGTTTAAATAATGCATCCGGCATGACCGAAAGTGTCAAGGGATATAAGAGCGTCCCTCCCGAAAAAAAAAAGAAAACGTATCACATTCTGATAACGCGTCAAAAGTGAAGTGCATTTCCTCGCGTTCATCAGTAACTTAACGCTTCCTCAGTCACCAACGAGACTGTAAACATATCAATCTTGTCATGCAAGATGCCATTTCAGTTTTATGAACGTGTGAGAAGATTTAGCCCCACAGCATTGCTGAAGTAACATGCACCTATCCTAGCCGAGGTCATGTGTTTTTGTGAAGCTCTGAAATTACTTAGGCCTAAGTTAAATAATATTTGTGCAATACATGCGCTAGCTACTGCCAGGATGAGGCTACGGCTCTGCAATAACCTTCAGGGAAAAACCATAATCTCTTGACACCGTCGAAGATCCACTAGTGCATGACTTTTAGGGTCAGGTAAAAGGTCTTGCCATCACCTCTGAGGGTCGCACCGCCGTGCCTCAAGTATGAGTACACACATCACAAGATCTACGGTACACAGAATGAGGTCAAAGCAAACAAGTTCCTGCATTATGTCAACGACACGACCGTCAAGAGAGAGAGAGAGACCCTCGCCCCATTACCAGGTATACGTGAAGTTTACCGTCGTGCTTTTATTTACTGACATATGGGAAAGATGTTGGCAAACGGTTCGATTCATGTTGTAATATTTGTTGACACACAGGCAGCAGATGTAAGTAAATTTTTCTACCCTGTGCTAAGTCAACAAATACATATAACTTGAGTAAACCTATCTAACCTAAGACGGAAACTTAAATTGGTTTATATCGAAATCAAACTATTTTACCTCAAACACGTTGACAGGCAAGTCTTGATTTCAAGTTAGTGTTCCAATCCTTAAGCCACTCAGTAAATAGTTATGCATCATTAAGCCACACGTTAACTACTACCGTAATAAACTTTGAGAGTATTCATCCACACGAAAGCTAGGCTATGCAAGCTTTGCGCCGCCAACGGGCTGGTTCCACGATTCTAATCTCGCCTACCTCCCACGCACTTCCTACTTATCTTTCGCATGTTAACACTTGGTGAATCATCTTTTGCTTCTACAAATGAAATCTTCGGGTTTTAAACAAGATAACGCAGCGTCTGTATAACGCAATATTTTTGTAGCTATTTTGTCTTAGTTTGTCTTGTACTGGCCTTGAGAGAATTCAGGTCCTATTTATTTGTCTAATCTCTTCAGTACGACGGTATGACCCTTATGAACAAGTGAAAACCGAAGTCATCATATCCGTGCAGAGAGCGTGAATAGTCTCAGAATTATCATGAACACTTGAAAATGTTCAAGATTTCTTTGTTCTTATTACTCGACGGTGACGGCGTTAATGACCCTGGCAGTTTTAGGGCCAAAGAACAAATTAACCAGCCAACAAAGGGTCGTGCACCGTCGTGCTTAATAGTCCTATCGTCATTCTTAATGGGTTCACACCTTTCCCCATCTTCTTAAATCTTTGTCAGCACGAGAACGAAACCCTGACATTTTATCCTGTGCACGATTAACATGATGGAATGCGTACAAATGCAGAAGGCCATGTGTGGAATACATTCGTGCTGGTGGGATACGAAACGTGAGAAGGTGGAGTCTTGAAGAGACTGCCCTCTTAATGGCTCTCAGAGAATTCCCGCAGGGATGTATAGCAATGCGGCGTTCTGTGCCAGTGTTACGATGGGAACGAATGAATCCGTTCATCCTAACCTAGTGGCCTGACGCTCGGACATCTGCACGGGTTGGGTGGGGCTCAGATTAGATTGTATTGATACACTATGATGTTATACTAATTATCTGGCATGAATTAAAGTAATATCGTGACCCTTCGATCACGACTGCATGACCCCTGAGCACAACGGTGCGACCTTTTGAGCACAACGGTGCGACCCTTGAGAACTACAACCTTTGGCCTGACCTTTGATCTAACCCATAAGGTCCTGGTCAAGGATCGTACCGTTGTGCTCAAGGAGTTAATCTAAACCAGTGCTATTGGCAATACTACCGCCAATACGAGGGTACACCACGCCACAAATGGCGGAGAGCAGGTGTGGTGGGTCCTGGGGCCAGGAGAGTGTTTGGCACAGAGCAACATGCCCTTCTGGCCCACACCTGATTAGTCATTGGTACACAGAGGAAAATAGTCGTCCGGTTTTAGCCAGTCAAGCTGGGGTGGTGGTGGTGGGAGCAGAATGCAGCTGGATGGCTCACTCACGCCAACACGACCAACGTAAGAAACTTTATAGACTGCACTCAAATGAGATTTCCATATACAGTCAATCACAGAATATAAATGCTACAAAACCAAAGGGGAAAATGAAGTTAACCTTGAACACAAACAGCACAACCCTGAAGTACAATGCCGTGGCCTTTGACTTGACCCTTCAAGGAAAGTTCAAGCCACGGATCACCCCGGATCAGACCATCATACCCAGGGGTCGTACTGCTGTGCTTTGGGCAGTTACCAAGATGTTCGTTTCGGAAGCCACGCCCAACAACAATGCCTCAAAAAGGCACCAGCAATCTTATCCTCCCACCGCAACGGTTACGAAGACGCGGAGTTTACGAACTGTTATGAAAATACACGAAGTCTTCAAACGTTAGGAAAACACGAAGTCTACAAACAATTATGAAAACACTCTTTAAGTTTACGTTCCAAGGTTGTTGTTATTTTCATTACCCTTGGCGGCGGCGTATACCATGCCCAGACGACAGTGGCAATTGTTTTTGTTAGGTTTTTTTTTTTTTTTGAGAGTCGGGCCGTGCATACCCAGCTGTGCTGCCGCGCTCCCTCGCCGATGCACGTCCGACACCAACTTTACACCAGTGCCACATTACTAATATCTTTATATCTTAAGTGTATGATTTCGTCGTAAGCAACTTTAGATAAACGAGTCTGTTATGTCTATATTTCTTGGACATAAATTCATTCGAACGTTATATTTCAACGGAATGAGCTTCGTGGTATGATATTCTAAGCGCGACGTCACTATCATACCACGTCAGATAAGATGGTTTGGCCTCTAACCCAACCCTGATGGCTCTGGTCAAGGGTTAGGCTACAGAACGCCAAGGTCGCATCATCCGAGCTAAGGCTTTAAATTATTCCCTTACGAGTAGTTGAAAAAAAAAAAATCCCCAATTGTAACACTAGTTTTTCTAATGAGCATCCAAATGTCTACAAACTTTCTGGTGAGTCATTAATATGCAGGTAGCGCATCGTCTGGGGCGAGTGCTTTGCAGAGCCTAAGAAAGGCAGCACCTGACTGCTTTACTTTACCCAAGACCCACAGAAGGTATTTCTGCACATAATGAACATTCGTGTCATAACATTCTAGTGCTTACATAATTCTTTTTCTTTATGTTACAGTTCCTGAAATACAGTATTTATTTTGTATATTTCATGGCATTGTAAAGTTGGCCGCGGACAGTGGCCTAACCTCGCTTACGAAAATAACAGGTTTTTCACAAGAGCAACGGAGGAGGAGGAGGAGGAGGTAGGTAGGTAGCGTCAACAAGACAGCCGCTCCTGCTGCTGCTGTTGCTCTGGGGTCACCGAGGCCGACAATCACGTGTCGGGACACCGTGTTAATCAGACGCAATTGTGTTGTGTCGTCTCCCAGTCACAAGCACCACACACCACCAAGCTCTTTTCTCTGGCGATGGTGTACGTGAAGCAACAGAGAAGTGGAATTATTCTATTCTTTTTTTTACCAATGTGTTCGACGCTGGAAGGTTACTCGATGTGCAGCGTTTCATTAAGAGGCCCAAGGGCGCCGCGGGTCAGGGCTGTGGGCATGCCCAAAAGCGAGGGGCTGGGCTGGTATCAAGCTCAAGGGCGCAGAGAAGGGCTGGAGGACAGTCCAGTTGGCCACGCCATCACCTGAATCCTATCCCATCAACTGAAAGCTTGTCCTTACCACATGAGCAACATCACTGAGACCCCGACGAGCGAGGCTGGAACCTTATTCCCATGTGATACAATACTGCCAGGTAAACTCAGGTTGCCTGTGTGTAAGCTGAGGTTTCGTGTCTCTTCAAGGCTTAGGGAGGGGAGGGGAGGCGTGGGTGTCGGGGCACAATGACGAAGCAGGACCCTTCCTCCTGAGGACGAACGCACTGGTGAAAGTTCCAACACGCCCGCATACCTCTCCTGCCTGCTGGGCGGCCTGCCGGTACTGCATGCAGGGCAGCCTTCTTTTCCTGCCTGCACGTCAGCTAGTTGACCTCCGCGTCAGCCTTCCTTCACTGTCACCATGTCATCGTGTCAGTGTCAGCAGTCTTGCTTTACCGCCCTCCAGTGGCGTGCCTGCCCCTGGGATCACACTGCATACCACCCCCACTGGTTGTTTGCTTGCCCAGTGCTTGCGTGACGCCTTGCTGGTGCTTCCAAGTGGAGATGGAGGCCAGTCCCTCCCTCACGGCCAGCTCACGACGGACGCCCAGGGGTGGACGCCCTCGGCTGGAGTTCCGCTTGGAGTCCGGAAAAGGACGTCCGGGACTGGGATGCCGAGTCTTGGAGCCTAGGATAAGACGCCCGGGGTCCGGGAACGGACACCCAGGGCCCGAGAGAGAGAGAGAGAGAGAGAGAGAGAGAGAGAGAGAGAGAGAGAGAGAGAGAGAGAGAGAGAGAGAGAGAGAGAGAGAGAGAGAGAGAGAGAGAGAGAGAGAGAGGACACCAACGATGAGGAAGGCCGCCACGATAGCATCCTAAGAAGGTAATGAATACCTTGGGAGTTTTAAGGCAGCCACCGAGTACGTGCTGGCGGCGGCGTTCATGTCACCCCCCCTCCCCATCCCTCAGTTCCCCCCAGGATGGAAGATCTTCCTCGCCCAGTGTTGGCCAGGGCCACTCCTTGTAATTACTAACCACGGCGAGGGAGTCTTACTCCCATGAGAAGCCCCATCTCTGTAACTTTCTCCGTCGACCGGCTTATTTTTTTTTTTAACCTTCTGTGTGCTGTCTACATTCACAGTTCCCTCTTTCACCTGCTCTCTACATCTTTTCTAACACGACTCTTGCTTAATTTCGTCGTGTCTTGTTGCTCTATTTCTGCATAATTAGAACTGTTCAAAGGAGGGTCCTGGGCTACTTGAAGAACGATGCAGGTTCATAAATTTTGCCGATTTCACCATCATTCTGACGTTCGTGTTGGACGAGGATTAAGTGCTCCAGTCCGGCATATGCGAGACTTTAGTCACCCTACCGACTGAAACAAAGCTCAGAAAATGTCATCTTGTCATTCACTTGTAAAGATAAATATCAAAGAATCCAGTACTGTTAAACACAGCTTTCATCATAATCACATCATCAGTCTAGGTGCTCAATCATGACCTAACCCTTGCCTTTAGTTATCCCCCCATCCCCACCTAACCCTTAACCTTCCATTTGGTGGTCACATTTCTTACTTGACCCTCACCTGACGAGGCCATGCGCCTTACATGTCATATTATATAATGTCTGTACAACTTATATTTGTTTATCTTCTCTGGTTTGGTCTAAAAATAGTTTTTGATATCAGAAGAGGTGCAAAAACCGCGAGAGAATTATAAAACACCCACCTGCTCCTACTACATCAACGTCAGTCATCTTAATAGCACATGTTCAGAGTTTAAACCCCGAGAGCACAACGTTACGTCCTCTGCGCATGACTATAGTACTACCATCGGGTATAATGGCCTGGCCGCTAACTTGACCCTAACGAACCAACTAAGTCTTTCCCTTCTGGTGAATCATCGTCAAGTCGAGCTTTCTGGGTCGTGGAGTGGAGCCTTCGTCATCTGCCGCCCACTGTCACGCCTCGAGATCTACCCAAGCTGGAGCGTGACGTGCATCCTCGCTCTGCCCACTTGATGTAAACATCCCAATATGAGGGGATCAGTCCTCAGTGTTATCCAGGTGAGGTGAGGTTTATTACCGGATGGAATATGGGAATAATGTTATCTGATAACATTCCATACTAGGCGTATGCGTAGGGCTCACACGTTCTCTGTTATCACGCCGATATCGGCTCCTCTCCCGCCCTTAGCCTGTCCCCACAGCACGTGTCCCTGACCCTCGCAGACGCCAGGGGGTGGGAGGTTGGCTCCAAAGCCACACCTGCCCACATATGTTGCGAGTCCCCTCACAAACTTCACGTGTCAAGGGTGACGAGTCTCGGCGGGGGAGCAGTGTATATATACACATTCCAGACCACGACGTTATCTAGAGCCAAACTCTCATGACAGATTTATATAGTAGGAAGCTGGGGGCCTGAGCGTGTACGGCCGTAGTCGGATGGTGCTCAAACTAGGCAATATTAGCACAGTTCCCGCCACGCCGGTAGGGCGATGCTTCATTATCTGGCCGCCCGGCACAGTTCCACCGCCATGAGACGAGCGGGATGCGCAGTGGGGGATGATGTGATCAACGTGCAGCAGAAGCTGCTGTTGGGGGGCATTCTCGGCAGCGTCCTCACACCTGCCACCGGTCTGGCCTGGCATCACCGCCCCACATTAGCTCAGCCTTCCCCCCAGAATATCTGCCGCCTTGTCCACCAACACCACCACCACCGCTCCCGGCTACCCCCTCCAACTTCTCCTCCTGCCCCCAACGACACACTGACTAGAAACAGCGACATCTAAGGAGCTTCAAGAATTTGACGCAAGTTTTCGCCGGCAATGCGTCCAGTCGGTGGGACTACTCGGCGCTGGTGTCCGTGGCGACGGGGA
The DNA here is from genome assembly GCF_036320965.1 of Panulirus ornatus. NCBI lineage: Eukaryota > Metazoa > Arthropoda > Malacostraca > Decapoda > Palinuridae > Panulirus > Panulirus ornatus. Next base: position 11,798,933 of record NC_092281.1, read on the forward strand.
CTTGCTGTATACCGGTCCGTCGTGGTGTCCGTGGCGGCGCAGGGGGGGATTGCCTACCCCGTCTGTCATGACGTCCTTAAGGCGTCCGTCATCAGACGAGGGACAGTCGAGGAGGAGGAGGAGTATGTCACAGTGGCTGACGCAGCTGCCACAGCCATACCTCAGGTGTCCCGTACCTACCCGGCCAAACACCATAACCACAACATAATTATATGGAACGCTGTATTTTTGGCTGGCCTGGTGCACACGCCGTAGGGCCAAGACCGTACCTGGAAATTCAGGTCGTCCATAACGTCCCGAGTCACGCACACTAGGATGCACCAACCTCCCAGCGTGGGGCGCTCACAGACCGAACCATCGCATCGTGTATCCTACACATCAAATACGAATGACCAACTCTGGAAACTTTGTTACAAATACTATCAGACGCGAGGAACATGTCTTCCTGTCTCAACAATGAATTCTGGTTCACTGGACAACTATAGCGATTAACATGATGATGCGTCATGCAGGCGTGAGTCTGCATGGCGATCTCTGAAATCCCGTAGTAATGGGGGGAGAGGGAGTGCTGGGGTCTGTTTCCTTCTGATCACAGTCTTTGGACCAATTAACAATATGTTGTGTTCAACATCCTCTTTATGTAGCGCAGGCTTGGAGAGGGCATCCACTTGTTCATGTCCTCGGAGACCTACGTGATGGGAGGAATCCTGGACTGTTTGACCTAAAGCCCCGGGAAAAGTAATGCGGTCATACCTGCATCTTGCTACAGAGACCATCGTGTTACAGTCTGGTCCCGGGGGGTTCAGGGCAAGGTGTGAGGATGGGAAAGCTAGAGATGATACAACTGTCCCTGGTTGTAGTTGCTGCAAGTTCAATAGCGACGAGCAGAGTGGAATAATTTATTTGTGAGGCAGATGACCAATCATTTATGACAACATTCTTTTCTAATCTATTACCATTAGGCTGGATCACGCGGAGAGCACTTCTCACCCTCCCAGTGGCAGAGTTCAGACAACCGTCAGTATAGATAATATACTGTTATTTTCAGTCTGGAGATTCTAAATACGTTCAAAAGTACTGCCCTTGGCAATGTAATGATGAAGGTGAAGAATATTAGTGACCATTTTTCAGATGGGTAGGTAGGTGGGTGTGGTGTGGTGATGTCAGGATGGCTACAAGTGCTGTTGCCTCCAAATTTTGTCCAAGAGATGTGTTCCATACATGATCAAGTCAGTGGCGGTTATTGGGATCAATGTAGATTCGCGTGTGTGGTACGTGTTGTGACAGCTGTGTGGAGACGACATTACCTGCATGCTCAGGCAGAAGCTCCAAGTCGGTAGCATGAGAGAGATTCCCAGTATGCTCTCCTGAAGGCCAGGTGCATCCAGTTATTTCCACATGGAAGTACTGGCCTTGGGACAACCAAGTATGATTATCAAGGTTTCGTTAGGCATTTTTTTTTTTGAAAGTCTATTCATGCCTCTACTCTTATGAAGGATCAAGGCAGGCGCGCGATTATCTCTCATATGAGATAGCGGCCTAATCTAATCTAACCGGTTTCCTCACACACATATCTCCCGCCCCGTCTCGTGAAGACCTCTGCTCCATCTCATCTGCTGAGGCCGGGCACAGTGGCAGCCACAACTCCCACACCACCTCACTCCACGGCACATACCATCGTCTTGCCTCCAACGTGACCCTGCCTGCTATGGGTGGGAGGAGATCATGACCTTACCTTTTATGAAGGATTGGGTTCTGTACATGCACGACACTCCCCCAGGCGAGTCATTCTAGCCAAATTCCCCGAGGTGGTAGGTAATCCAGCCACCTTCCCTAGCCACACTCCCCCTATGTAGTCTACCATTAACATTCCCCTAAGATAGGTACCCTTGACTTGTGTCCTCCCCAGGAATCCCTCACCTGAGCCTTGCCACCGAGGTTTGAAAGTAGCGCTGACGCTCGCCAGGCACACCCAGGCACGCGCCAGCTCCCACACACAGACAAGGGTACACCCACATGCCGCGACACCTTAGAGAGAAAGTGAGTGAAAGTGAAGGGGGAGAGTGGCGGAATGTGAGGGCATCGGGCGGGACCCACTGCCCTCCAACACGCCCCACTCGCGCCTAGTCCCCGCTGCTACCATATCCTTCCATACACCTCGTGCATAGTGCCAGCACCACCTGTGGCACCCTCCGCTACACCCTTCATGCCCAAACCTCCGAGCCAGTTGAAGGGAAGAGGACACGTCCCAGTTATCCATTAGGTCATCGGTTCACTTTTAGCTCGTCTCTCTGTGCCACAAGTGTTCCTCAGCCCTGCAGGGGAAGCCAGGTGTGTAGCAGGTGTTCCCAGTGGCGACGTTCAGCTAGCAACATCCATGGCTACCAGCTACAGGTACAACTACCATATCATAAGTGAACAAAGCTAAGAAGCCGAGACGGAACAAGTCATGAGATGAAGAGTATGATAACGACCCGAAGACAATGCGGTATGTACCAATGGATCACGAGAAATCAGTATAGATAACAAGACACGAGACATATACAGTAATTACAGAAACACCAACTAAAACAACAACAGTTATAAGAAAAACTACAACCACAACAACAGTTACTAGACCAGCAACTACAACAACTGCAACACCTGTTACTAGAAGCAACAACTAAAATTTCTTCGAGTGACTATAATTGTCAGAAAGCATTTGACACTATACCACACAAGGAGGCTGGTAAAGAAACTGGACCTTCAGGCAAGAATAAGGGAGAGACTCCTCCTCCGATGGACAACATATCCCCACAGTGGAACGAAACAGAAGATGCGTCTGAGAGTAGCCTTCTTGCACTGGGTCAACAGTGGTGTGCCGCAGGGCCTCTGTCCTGATGCCACCTCTCTACTTGAACCGTGTATATGATGTGGTCAGAAGGACCGAATCCATACCTGAATATGTTTGCGGATGATGCTAAGGTCATAAGGGAAGTCAAGTATGATGACGATTGCGTCAACTTACACAAAGAGACTTGGACAGACTCCACAGCTGTTCGACACATAGTTCATGTTATCTAATCAAGAGTAAATGCAAAGTGGTCAGGAAAAGACGATGATAATAAGGGAGTCGATATGAATATGATCTGGCTGAAAACATGTTGTGGAAATCTGTGGGTGAGAGGGGCTTGGAGGTCGACCCTATACCTAACCTGTCGCCCGAGTCCCAACTTAAGAGAACAGCAGAGAAAATATTCAAATCGTTTAAAGAATATCGATAAGAAAATATTCAATTACCAGCCTTGATGTGGACTTTTGTCCTCGGCTGGAACCTTCAACATAAAACTAGAATATTTTCCTGGTCAACGCACTTAAACCTGCCCGCCATGGAAGAGAAAAGTTTCTAAACCATATTGACAATGATGACGGTAAACAATCCTGGGAAAGCTGGAAAGACACAACAACGAGAGGCCACCACCACAACAACAAACATGAAACTTGTTGGAAATGATGTTAATAAGAACTTTGATAACATAAGAGTTGCGGATGAATGAATAAAGCTAAGAGAACAAACTCTAAATCATGACAACATATGAAAGTTTAAAAAGTTGCACGAGAGAGAGAGAGAAAGTTTGAGAGACGTGGTCCCGAGAGCGTGGAAGTGTCTTCCCCTCACAGCACAAGCGAGCACCGGTAACTGCAACAAGGTCCTCCTCCAGATGTCCTTATTGGCCTGGAGGGGTACGGAGACTGGCCCACGGGCCTTCAATGGGAAGGGGGAGCTGGCCCCATCCCACGGCGGGAGGGGCAGGTTACCGAGCCTGACAACGGGTTAGCCATTGGATGATGGGCTGGCCATTCCCCCGACCCTTAAAGGTAAGGTCAGTGGCTCTACTACCACACCGCAGAATGGTCGGGCTCAGCTGGTTCACGAGGACCCACCGGCTAGCCAGAAGTGTTTCTCGTAAGACGAGGACTTTAACGAGGACACAAAGACATAAGAAAATAAAGGCAACGGGAAGAACAGAGGGTGAGGATACCATCCAGCTGTACGGTCACGATATACTCTTCCTGCTGGAGAGTCAGTCGGCACGAGACGAGACGAGACTTGGTTAAGTCAATTATGGCGTGACCACACCGGAGACTCCACGCTCCCATCGCCCAGGGGCAATGGAACCATGCAGGGTGCGTGTGCGTGTGTGTGTGTGTGTGTGTGTGTGTGTGTGAGAGAGAGAGAGAGAGAGAGAGAGAGAGAGAGAGAGAAAGAGAGAGAGAGAGAAAGAGAGAGAGAGAGAGAGAGAGAGAGAGAGAGAGAGAGAGAGAGAGAGAGAGAGAGAGAGAGAGAGAGAGAGAGAGAGAGAGAGAGAGAGAGAGAGAGAGGCTGTTTAGCTAAATACTACTCGATTCATTTCAGGTATGTAAACAACAGGCCGTTTCAAGTTTCTAGATCACTTATTTTCTTCAGTAGTTGATGGAGCCAGCCTTGAGCACAAGGGCACGACCCTAAGGGTATGACGGCTGGCCATCCTACCCGAGGGTAGTACCGTAGTGACGAAGGGGTTAAAGGTTCCTCCGATGTGGCTGCAGTCGTCGGGTTCAGGGCGTGAGACCCAGTGTCGCCAGGCAACATGACGTACCAGCACCTCGTCACGTCACGTCACGTCTTTCAAACGTCAAGTTATATATCCAGTTCCCTTCACGATGTGCTCTGATATCACCAGGTGTTGGGGGTCCTACCGTGACCTGTGGGTAGCTCACCTCCCCACCTGACCTAGGGTTACGAACACAAGACCTATCCAGAGACTACAGGTTAGTCCGGGTACTGACCACGACCTATGCTATCATTACTGCTGATATTACCCGACATTGACTGACCCTGGCTGACACGACAGTGTGGAGTGTGTAGATGTGTTATACGGGACCAGGATCGCGTGGTCTCCTCCTACACCCGAGCTGGGCACTTCCCCCCTCTGTCTGTCCCATTTCCTGTAACCTTTCCACCTTCAGCAGTCGGATCAGCAAATACCTGAGGAACTCAAAAGATAATTTTCCCATTATTTTCTTTCTTAATAAGCATTATATTACCTTTCCACGCGGGATGACCTGGCCTGGGACCTGCTTCTGGCCGTGTCAGGTCGGACACAACAGAAAGAGAATCACAGCTGGCAGTGATCGCTTAAGAAATCAATGGGTTCTGTGGTTAGGACAGTAACCCGTGTCGACTTCGCCAGTGCCTTGTGAAAAACATAATTCTTCCCCGGGCAAGGCAGGGTTGGGCCCCCCACACACACATACATCCGGTAATATCGGCCTCCTGAAGAAGTACTGACCAGGGTGGATGGCCCAGCCGGCCCTCAACTAACCTCTCTCTCCACCTAACTCTCTGGAATCTCTGCATTCCCTCCATAGAGAAACTTGCGAGAATGTTTCCATCTCTCTCTCTCCTCGAGCTTAGCTTGACCGAGGGAGTGGAAGACGACGACTCAGTACAACATGACTGTTGGAGTAGGACCCAGGATGGCCGGAGGATGTGGCTCCGTTGACCAGATTCTATTCCCGCTGCCTCGGTGAGTCGGGACAGGAAATACATTCTAGCCATCCCCACCTCCAGCGGTGCGCCGCGCCCACACAACCCTTCCATTATATATATAGCATCAGAACCGCCGTCTGGCGCCCGGCAAAGTCGTACCTTACTAACTTTTTTTGCCCATTCTACCGCCGCCGCCGCGTGTACGTACGATGAGTTACAACCGCAGGGCAGCCAAGACCCAGCCCGTGGCTGACCTAATTTTACACGCTGGTGGCAGGAGGTAGGGTACAAACACGTCTGAATCCCTGATACTGTCTGATTATCTCCAGCCAACAGACAGACGACCCGAGGCTTCCACACGCACCGCCCACGTCTGTCCTCCCCTGGGGGGGTAACAAGTGACACACTTTACCGATGTTCACTGTGGTTAAACTTGGGAGAAAGTTGTATCTATGAAAAAGAAGGGTCATTATGGGAGAGGTGGTCGCTGTGCGCAGCTAACCGTCAGGGATGGTCGCTCTGTGCAGTCCGACATTTCACAGTTTGATCGACCAGCACCAGGGGTCGCCACCAGTACCTGGGGACGTCACCGGCATCAGGGGTCGTCACCAGTACCTGGGGATGTCACCAGCACCTAGGGTCCGTCACCAGCACCTGGGGACGTCACCAGCACCTAGGGTCGTCACCAGTACCTGGGGACGTCACCAGCACCTGGGGACGTCACCGGCACCTGGGGACGTCGCCAGCACCTGGGGACGTCACCGGCACCCAGGGTCGTCACCAGTACCTGGGGACGTCACCAGCACCCAGGGTCCGTCACCAGCACCAGGGGACGTCACCGGCACCCAGGGTCCGTCACCAGCACCTGGGGACGTCACCAGCATCTGGGGACGTCACCAGCACCAGGGGACGTCACCAGCACCTAAGATCCGTCACCAGCACCTGGGGTCCTCGTTCGGCACTATCCATTGCAACACAATACAGTAACCAACATTGCTGTACTGATGACACAGAGTCCTCACAACTCTGACCCTCAAAACACATCCTAAGCAGAGTTTTCCCACTGGTGACACCAGATATGATCCTTACACGAATGAATGAAAAGAAAAATTGAAGGGAATACTAGTCTGGGAAAACTACTTTGGAAAAACAAATAAAACTGATCAATATGATCATTTCAGGGGCATTTGAGGGCATTATCTGTTCCACGTCAATGGCCGCATCTTATCAAAAAGGTCAAGAGTTCCTGTTATCTCTCATTAGAGGTTCAAAGTAATAATTCCCTTTTTTTTCTTATTCCACCTGCCTTTGTCTTCAGGGGCTGAGTAACCCCAAAGGTTGGGGGACGTCTCTGATGAGTAATTTCAGAGGGTTGGTAAATGTCTGACGAGTTGCCCCAGATGTACTGGAGGTGTATGATGAGTAATCTCAGGGGTCGGGAGGTGTCTCATGAGTAACCCCAGAGGTAGAGGAGGTGTCTGATGAGTAACCCCAGAGGTAGAGGAGGTGTCTGATGAGTAACCCCAGAGGTTGGCGAGGCGTCTGATGAGTAACCCCAGAGGTAGAGGAGGTGTCTGATGAGTAATCCCAGAGGTTGGCGAGGCGTCTGGTGAGTAACCCCAGAGGTAAAGGAGGTGTCTGACGAGTAACCCCAGAGACAGTGAGCCATGAATGGAGGAAGTGTTGCCAGCGCACGAATGTGTCAGGTGAGGGTGGTCAACCCTCCTTAGCTTTGCTACATGACAATGTATGCCAGCACACGAGCCCCAGGCTCAGGTGATCCTCAGCAACCACGTCACCACTGTGGTCCTAGCCGGTGGCCTCATCGTTCCTGGTGACGTCAAGACCGCCACACTAAACTCGACGTCATCATGGTGGTGGTGACGTCAAGGTGGCGGGACGACTCCAGCTGACCTTGGACCTGGTGGAGGCGAACTCTGGGTCCACGATGAAGCGCACGACACAATGAGAGAGACAGACGGACGACTACAGCAACACACGACCCACCACCACGACCGACGTACGACCCCATACTACCAGGCATACGTACGACCCCATACTACCAGGCATACGTACGACCCCATACTACCAGGCACAAACCAACACAACTGAGAGGCGACCACACCACACCACCCACGTCAGTGGGAGGAAGAGAGAGCGTCTCTCTCTCACCTCGACGACTCAGATTTTCCCCAACAGTTTTCTAGAAATCTTCAAAAAAAAAAAAAAATCGTACAAAATATAGGTAACGGGAAAAGCAAATGGGGTCAGGTTGTCTTTAATAAATCCATAAAAGGGTTGGGTTTAAAGGACTGCACAACAGGGCGAACGGAGGAGTGGGTTACGAGTGTTAACGGTAGAGGGTTCGACCCCTTGGCCCAGTCAGGGGAGGAAATGCCTCCACAAGCACATCCCACACTAACGCCACCACGGACGGGGGGGGGGGGGGGAGAGAGAGAGAGAGAGAGAGAGAGAGAGAGAGAGAGAGAGAGAGAGAGAGAGAGAGAGAGAGAGAGAGAGAGGACCCGGTGAAGGAAACCCAAATTCCACATCACTGTAGTTCGGCCGCTACAGCTTCCCTATAATGTGAGCAAGTCACTTCCAGCCACTAAACCAAATGAACTTAATACAGGTGATGTGGTGGTGACAACAACAGTGACGTTCACGGTGCTGGCAAGGTCCGGGTACAGGAGGAGGAGGTCGTCCTGAAGCACGACCCGTGTCATAGTGAAGGAGCTGCAGAGTTTGATGAAACATGAGACGTGGCGGTGTGTGTAGTTAGTCATGGAGGCAGGGAGCTGTGGACCGACCACCCACCCACCCACACACACAACCTACACCACACGTGGTACCTGACTCCCTCACCACGACAGTACCGCCCTTGAACAAGACGGTACGGCCCTTGAACAAGACTCTCCGGCCCTTGAACAAGACGTTACGACCCTTGGATACGACAGTTGCACCCTTAACAACCACAGTACAGCCCTGGGGCATGATAACCGGGACTTTGACCTGACCCTTGCGGGTTTAGATCAAACGCCAGGCCATCATCATCAAGGGTCGTGCTGTCGTGTTCAAGGCCCCGAGAAGACACACCAGGCTTCACCAGTTTAAAGGTCACTTTAGGATCCCAGCCGCCCACCTCTGCCTGGCTCATCATGCGCTGACCGAAACGTTTGCTGCCACCAGTGTCCCGTTCGATTCCCGCGCAGGTTGGCGAACCTTTGAAGGAGGGGTTAGATCTAGTACATGTGGAGGTCGGGGGAGGCAGTAACGTGAGTCTGACGTTCATAATCACCAACGCACATACCGCATCCTCCCATACAACCATGACGCTGATTGGGGGGGTCACCGTGGATCAAGTGGGGCAGAGATGGCCCGGTCTAGAATAACAAAAGGCCCCCGCGTTCGATCACAAGTACCGGGCGGAACTTAACATGATTAAGTTGTGACGCGAGCCAAGTCAACCAACCTAACTGTCTCCTGGGAAAGGAGAAGAGATTCCCCGTACCCAAGTATCGTCATCAGACACTTCTATCGTCATTTAACCTGGATCTGACGCGATAGGTGGAGGGTCTCGTCCTACAATATTTTACTGGATACATTTCTCCACCAGAGCTGAGGAGCACAGGGCAGCGTTACTGTTGGGGTTGGGGAGGATAAGATCGGAGGCCATCACCACCCGCTCTCCCTCCCTGCCTCCCACACAACCACACCCTCCAACTCTCCACCACATGCCCACCAACAATGATTTCCAAGGTCACAATATAATTCTTTTGCTGTCATCAACTCGACTTTAAGAGAGGGTAATCACGTCAGATATAATCTACGCGAATCGATTGATATAATCCACGCAAATTGATATAATCCACGCAAATTTATATAATCCACGCAAATCGAATGATACAATCCACGCAAATCGATTGATATAATCCACGCAAATCGATTGATATAATCCACGCAAATTGATATAATCCACGCAAATCGAATGATACAATCCACGCAAATCGATTGATATAATCCACGCAAATCGATTGATATAATCCACGCAAATTGATATAATCAACGCAAATCGAATGATACAATCCACGCAAATCGATTGATATAATCCACGCAAATCGATTGATATAATCCACGCAAATTGATATAATCAACGCAAATCGAATGATACAATACACGCAAATCGATTGATATAATGCACGCAAATCGATTGATATAATCCACGCAAATCGATTGATATAATCCACGCAAATCGATTGATATAATCCATGTATATCGATTGATGCAGTCCATGTATATCGATTGATGCAATCCATGTAAATCGATTGATATGATCCATGTAAATCGATTTCACGACACCTGGTAAACCCAGCCCCAGGCGCTGGGGACACATTACACTGGCTGTCCAACGTGGAGATCATTGTCAACAAAGGGACGAGCCCGTTACCAGCTACTCCGGGAGGTGCTCCCTCCCTGCCCAGGTACAGGAATAGTGGTCAGCTGGGGTGAACGACAGGTCTTCCACACTGGGAGTCCCATCAACGTACCGTGCCTTCGGTCCCACACGTAAATATCAATGAAGATAAAGCATTTATAGATAAGTTACCCGGGATTTATGAATGACTTTGCTTACACTGGTTTATTTATGCAAGTATCGACTGACGCCTAAAGAGGAAGAGTTGTTCACCTTTTCAAGAAGTGTCCACAGTGGCGAAGGAAAAAATAGACCTCGTCCATTCTACTTCCTTGTATGCCGTTGGAGATGAGGCTAAAGCTGACATTTGCTGATAGACAGTGCAGGGATGGAGTGAACTGGAGCGATGTGGTAACGAAGGGGCGATATACGTGTAAGACACTCGATGGATCTTTCTTCGTCTGTTTCCTGACGCTACCTCGCCAACGCGGGAAACGGCAGTCAAGTATAATAATAAAGAAATTATATATATATATATATATATATATATATATATATATATATATATATATATATATATATATATATATATATATATGCGTCAAACCAATAATGTAGAGCATACCGTTTTCAAACAAAGTGCATCTTAACTATTATTTCGAGAGTAAACACAACAGCCAACAAGTCAGCAGCGACCATCTTTAGTAAGACGCGCGTCTCACGTTCAGGCCTGCCAACCCTATCGAGACGACAGGATATGTAATGTTCGTTTTGAAAGCCATCGGACACACCCGTCATGTTATGTATTCGAGGTACATACACAAATATACTGTCCACACAACTCGAGGTTAAGCAGACCGGCAAGGTCAATCTGTGGACAGGTCATGGGTCGTTATCTAGAGGCGTAACCAGGTCATTAGTACATATGGTGATGCCCCAGGCCGCACAGCCTCCGTCCCACACCGGAAAAATGATGTAACTGGCTTACTGACCAGTACACCCCAACCTGGGGAGGAGTACAGCAGTACACCCCAACCTGGGGAGGAGTACAGCAGTACACCCCAACCTGGGGAGGAGTACAGCAGTACACCCCAACCTGGGGAGGAGTACAGCAGTACACCCCAACCTGGGGAGGAGCCACCGTCACCACCACTACCCAGGATCATCCACTACCATCACCCAGGGTCATCCATGATCACCCACCACCACCCAGGATCATCCATGATCACCCACCACCACCCAGGATCATCCATGATCACCCACCACCACCCAGGATCATCCATTATCACCTACCACCACCCAGGATCATCCATTATCACCCACCACCACCCAGGATCATCCATTATCACCCACCACCACCCAGGATCATCCATGACCACCCACCACCACCCAGGATCATCCATGATCACCCACCACCACCCAGGATCATCCATTATCACCCACCACCACCCAGGATCATCCATGACCACCCACCACCACCCAGGATCATTCATGATCACCCACCACCACCCAGGATCATCCATGATCACCCACCACCACCCAGGATCATCCATGACCACCCACCACCACCCAGGATCATTCATGATCACCCACCACCACCCAGGATCATCCATGATCACCCACCACCACCCAGGATCATCCATGACCACCCACCACCACCCAGGATCATCCACGATCAGCCATCGTCACCCAGGATCATCCATGACCACCACCACCCAGGATCATCCACCACCACCAGCGAGAGACATCCAGGATGCTCCCTCTGCCCTGGGCATCACACGCTGTGATAATGAAGTCAGTGGGTGCTCCCGGGTTCGGACCCCCTGCCAGTCCCTCCCTACCATGCTAGAGCACCAGCACCCCCCCCCCCCCCAACCTCCCACGCTTCCCCCTGTGTCTGGACATCATCAAAGAGGCTATAGAAAACGGTGAACAGGGCGGCTACTGTCCTCGGCTTGAGCTAGCTTTAACTTTTTCTCTGCATTGCGCCATCAGTAACTTCTGACGTGCGGTTTTTATGATCATAATGGGTCGTGAAGACGGCATCGGGGCCAGCAGCTCCCCTGCGGCACGCCCCCCTCTAGTCTCAACCATCCGTGTCCCCTCGTGACACACATAACTAAACCCGACCCCCAACACCCCCATCCTCCTCCCCACAGATGCAATAAACGCATACCTCATGCATGCGTGCATGCACACACACACACACACACACACACACACACACACACACACACACACACGAGCGTAGAACTTCCTCCCTTTACCATACAGACAAGTACTTCCCCCAAAAAAAAACAAAGACAGACAAACACAGAGATAGACACTGACCAACAGACTAACGAAGACAAACAGATAGGGAGACTGAACCTACCCATCTACGTAGGACAAGATCTCGCCTGAGGCAGGGCGCTTTACCTAGAGAGAGAGAGAGAGAGAGAGAGAGAGAGAGAGAGAGAGAGAGAGAGAGAGAGAGAGAGAGAGAGAGAGAGAGAGTAAATGCAGTAGTAAGCCTGGCACCAGTACCTCCCCACAACGAGATAAGATTGCCTGGCCCCGTCATTAGAGAAATATGTAACGAGTGATAACGACTGTGGTCATGATGCGTAGTTCACCAGCTCCCGGAGCTACCAGGGGGGACCACTCCACCCCACCTAACCCAACCCCCTCCTCCAGGCTGAAAGAAAAAAAAAATATGATGTGTACAGCGTTGGCTTATGCAGTCCTCTCCAGCGTGTGATGTGGTGGTGGTAGTTTATTCATTCTCTACCACCATCTACTGGTTGGTGGCAGGCTGGTGTTACCACCACTTACTAGTGGATGGCAGGCTGGTGTTACCACCACACAAGGCATTACCAACAGCCAACCAGTCACCACACCTAGCCTGGTGTTGGCAGGTTAGTGTACCATCACACGCAGTATTACCACCAAACAGCCACTAGCTCGGTGTTGGCAGGTTGGTGTACAATACACAACATTCCCATTAGCCAGCCACCTACCACCAGCCTGTTGGCAGGGCGATAGTGACAACACTTCCGCAATCTTCAATTCCAACACTCGCGCTCCCTAACCCCACAACGGTGCCCACTCAACTTCAGCATAACAAAGTGATAAATCACCATTATCTATCCTCGTTTATTATCTATCTGGATGTAGAGGGCAATAACTAGACTCCAACATTCCCCTAAATGACAAGGGGCAAGACTTGAGGGACAAAGGGGCAAGTACTGGACCAGAGGTCCAAGACTCTTCCTTTTAAACCCTCGAGCATTAGCCTCTTGAGATCCATTGCCCTTTAAACACTCAGGCATTAACTACGCGAGATCCATTGCCCTTTAAACACTCAGGCATTAACTACGCGAGATCCATTGCCCTTTAAACACTCAGGCATTAACTACGCGAGATCCATTGCCCTTTAAACACTCAGGCATTAACTACGCGAGATCCATTGCCCTTTAAACACTCAGGCATTAACTACGCGAGATCCATTGCCCTTTAAACATTGGGCCATTCGTCACTTGACATACCTATTGTCCCTCAAACCAGCCATTACAGGAGCCGCGTCAGATGAAGAGGCCGGGTTGTAATGAACATTAACCAGGCGACACACTGACCCACGGGGGCACATCTGCATATATATCAGGGAACTGGTGCCAAGAATGATCCCGAAGGCACTCCAGTTGTGTCTAACCATTCTGAGGCTGTACCCTTAGCGTCCGAGTCCCTTAGGAAAGGGAGGGCCATAGAACTATCCCAGGGGAAATGGAAGATTTGTATAATTGACCCATGGGGTTATGAGACGGGCTCTGGAAGTGGCCCAGGGAAAAGATAGGCCTACAAGTAACGTTAAGCCCTAGAAGTGGCCCAGGGAGAGAGAGAGAGAGGGTCTCCAAAGTTGGTCTAGAGTAATGTGAAGGCCTCAAGAGTGGGCCAGGGTAGACTGAAAACCCTAAAGGTTATCCAAGGTAATGGGAGGGCCCTTGAAATGGCCTAGTTTACTAAAAGGACCCTACAAGTGACTTAAGGTAAAGGGAGGTCCCTAGAAGTGGCTCTGGTTAATGTGTGGACCCTAGACCTGGCCCAAAGTCGGGGAGGCCAAGAAGTGGCTCTGGAGAAAGGGGCCCTAAAGGTAGACCAGGGGAAAGCGATGGCCCTAAAGTGGACTAGGAAGACCAACTGGCTCGTGGGTAGTTAGGAAAGAAGGATCCCTGGAATAAACCAGGAGGGGAAAGGGGAAGCGGGTGCAGCGTTGTCCTGAGATATGGTGACCCTCCTAGAGCTGCCTGAGGAGCACCCTGACCCTACCCATCGTTACTGTGGGCCACGGATTGGGCCTCCCTGATCCCCGTCATTATCATGGGTCACATGCAGGGCCTCCGACCCCCTCCATCATTATCATGGGTCACAGGTAAACCCCCGACCCCCATCATTACCAAAGGTCACGGGTAGACAACCCTCATTTACCATGGGTCACGGGCAGAGTCCCCTCCCCCCCCCCCATCGTTACCCAGGTCACGGGTAGCCGCCCGCCTCCGCCCCATCATCATTACCGTAGGTCACGGGTAGCACTCACCCCCATCATTACCATAAGAAACGGGTAGTAGCTCCCCCCCCGCGCCCCATTACTGTGGGTCACAGGGCCAGTGCCGTCTTCCTGGCCTTAAAGGGTTCTGGCAACACTTGCCGTCTTATCAGTCTACGATCTGGACACCTGAATCCCGACCCGGATCCCACTAACCCCCGACACCCTCCCACGGGGCACCGGGCCATATGCTCCAGCCAGCCTCACTACTTAAGATCATTTTCTTGTTTACGTGTTAAGGGATCCTCATGCTTTTGGTCGCTGGGGCCAGTGTTGGCGCTGCTTCGTCATGTTCTCGTGTTTACCTTCTGCTGCGGTGCGGGGGAATCAGCACAAACAATGCCAGAGAATGAAATTGCCAACGATTACAACTGAACGCTATTTATTTTGATGTCTTAATCATTTCGAGCTTTTACATAATTACTATCCACCTGAACGGTATGGAGCCGAATGAAATGTATTAGTTTAACAGTAAAAGTTGGGTGTTGTGATCATTTAGTCCAGCGATCGTCTTACAAGCGCACCATGAAGTGCAGGCATCTGCCGAGGCCATAACAAGGTCCCTCCTATCATCAACACAGATAAACATATTCCCCACGTCACTTAGCAAGATATAAAATGTCTTTGGCGGAGCAACATCATCAAGTAGGTGTCGGGTTCCAGGTAAGGCACAGACACGGACGAGTGTCTTTCCCTAAGACACAACGGTACGATCCCTGGGTATGACGGCCTGGCCTTTGACCTCAACCTCAAGAGTCGGGTCCCAGGGCCAGGACTTCATACCCGAGGATCGTACCGTCGTCCTCCAAGTATACGCAGAGCTAAGGAAAAATTTTTACGCCTTCATACGTATGGTCGTCGGAAGGGAGAACGACAGGGACCACAGCTGGGTCCTCCCTGGTTCTTGAAGGGAGAACGACAGGGACCACAGCTGGGTCCTCCCTGGTTCTTGAAGGGAGAACGACAGGGACCACAGGTGGGTCCCTCGTTCTTGAAGGGAGAACATCACCACTGCTGGGGTCCTTCCTTGTTCTTGAAAGGAGTACCACAGGTATTACAGCTGGGTACTCCCTAATTCTGGAGAGGAGAACCACAGGTACTACTGCTGGGTCCTCCCTGGTTCTCAGGGCGGGTCAAGCGCTGTGGTTGTTTACATAAAGCTATTTTGTGACCTCGCCCCTGCCCGCGGCTGGGCTAGACTGGGTTGTTGGGCGGAGACCCCAGCACCACACTGATTGGGGGTGTGCCTAGTCCCCAGTCAGTCCACTAGGACCACGATGATTAGAGGTGTGCCGAGCGCCCACTCCGTTCCCCAGTAACACAGTGACTGGGGGTGTCTACGTAGCTCTCAGTCCGTCCCTTAGGACTACGGTCATTAGGGGAAGGGAAAATTGGTCTATTGGTAAGAACTTTTAATTCTGAGATCTTCCTTTGCTCAAATGTACACAGACGGAGCATTTCACCATCAGCACGGGCGAAGGTCGCATGACTAGGGGTAGGTGGAGACAAGTAGTGTGGGTACAGTACAACGTCACAGGAGGGTGGATAGGTGGGCCTGGGGTACCATCAGGTCTGGTGATGGAACTTTAGACCACAGGTGGGGTCCGCGGCTCCAGACTACCCTGACGATGCCCAGGTTTCTTCTGCCAGTCGCCCGGCCTACGGTAGGGAAGAGGGGGTAGCAATGCCCACGCTACAGGGAAGGAGGGAGGGCGACATAACCCCCTGCCTTATACGGCCGCGTCCCTGCAACCTCATACTGTAGGTAAACAAACCTCCTCCACACCTCCTGTGTCGTCTCCTACTAAGCAGGGAGTCTGGAGCCGGTCTCTGCTCCTACTGAGGGGGTAGGAGGGGCATATGGCTGCCTATGATGGGGGGAGAGGGGGTGTTCGCCCTCCCCCTCCTTCCATCACACAGTGTGGGAGGACTTGGTCCTGGTGGAGCCCCGGCGCAGCAGTCAAGGTGTGGGCCACGCACTGTACCTCCCCTCCTCTCCTGCTCACAGGTTACATACATCACTCTTGAGTGACACCTGAAGAGAGGAGCCCTTCTGTGCCCCTACCCACCATCCCACAAGCACCCACGTCTGGACCTGAGGGTGGCCCTGAAGCCTCGGTGGGTGCCCTCTGGTGACGTCAGTGACCAGAGTGGCACTGTGCCAGGCAGGTCAGCGGCGGCACTTCACACCCGCAGGATCCTGCTTTGTTCGCCTCCCCCGGGTCACACCTCCTGCACCTCAACCCCTTGACCACGACGGGGCGTCCCTGAACCACGACCGTGCAAAACCCTTGACCACGACGGGTCGTCCCTTAACCACGACGGGTCGTCCCTTAACCACGACCGTGCAACCCTTGACCACAACAGGTCGTTCCTTAACCACGACCGTGCAACCCTTGACTACGACGGGTCGTCCCTTGACCACGAAGATGCAACCTTTGACCACGACGGGTCGTCCCTTGACCACGAAGATGCAACCTTTGACCACGACAGTATGACCCTAGGCCACAACGATGCGACCTTTGACCACAACGGCGGACAATTAAAAGCGATGGTGCGACCTTAAGATCATGATGGGACGATTCTTAAATATCATAGTCTGGCTTTTGACCTGGCGTTCGTAAGGGTCAGGTCGTCCCACAGTGTATGAGGGTCGTAAAGTCGCGATGAGGAGGTTAATACCTCACAACCCGCCTGTGGGTGTGTGATGTGAGGCGGGGGAGAGGGAGAGAGAGAGAGAGAGAGAGAGAGAGAGAGAGAGAGAGAGAGAGAGAGAGAGAGAGAGAGAGAGAGAGAGACACCATTTAGAGGAACGAATTTCCGTATACAACTTGTTTAGTCCGAAGTCAAATATAGATCACTGTGCCGTCATACAGCACATGTCCTCCCTCATGTTCCAGTACTGGTCATGTGTGCCGTCATACAACACATGTCCTCCCTCATGTTCCAGTCCTGGTCATGTGTGCCGTCATACAACACATGTCCTCCCTCACGTTCCAGTACTGGTCATGTGTGCCGTCATACAGCACATGCAGCTCCCTCATGTTCCCAGACATGCTGCTCTCCTCAAGAGACACGTTACGTAAGTGTTGTAACCGCACACCTCCTGTACTGCTCGGATCCTGCTCAGGATTTGTAACATCCAGCGTTCTTGTCCCTCCGCAAGAAGTTGTTGGCTACCGTAACACGATGCCAGGCGAGGCCTCTGTTGTTGTAAAGCTGTGGCAACAGATGCCCGCCAAGGCTCGACACAGCTGGCTGCTAGGTTGGGGTTGGGGGGCATCAGATGGTGGTGGTGGTGGTGACAGCTGGTGAGAGGATAGTGTTGGGGGAGGTTGGGGGGCGGGGGGGGAGAGAGAGGCTAGCCACGCGCACCACTTGACTTACTCCACTTGATACAAGCAACACGTGTCTACACACACACACACACACACAGAGACAGAGAGAGAGAGAGAGAGAGAGAGACACTGGGGAGTCAACATTGTCCCTACCCTGTCGCCAAAATCTCACCTTTGGATACTCACGGAGACCAGTTGTCTGCTGACCAACAGATAACACAATCAAGATGCATGGATAAGTCAATATTGAACATGATCATGGGCAATATTTCAATGGCCTTCCAAAGTCTGGTGGAAACACGTGATGCAGCACAAAGAACGAACAGATAAGGTGCAGTGCAGAGGAGGGCAACAAAGACTGGACCAAAATTATGAGTCCCCGAGTAACAGGGAAATGCCAGAGGCCTGAAGCTCTGTCCATCTTGGAAGAGAGAAGAGTTGGAGGAGACCTTAAAGACTACCTTTTCATTTCTAAAACAGATTTCTGATGTGGACAGTGAACAGTTAATCTTCCAAATATGGAGGGATAAAAAAAAAAAAAAAGGATATATGAAATCAAGCAAGAACTTGTTAACGCCATAACGATATAAAGAATTACTCTTACCGTACAAGAGTAATGGAGGAATGGAATAGACAATGATGATATAGTATATGTGGACCACATACAAAATTTTACACATTTTTCTGAAGGTTGGGATGGTTCGAAAGATGGGACCGGCCCCACGAGTGTAAAACTCCCTTCCTGCACAGTAACAGTACGTCACACACACACACACACACACACACACACACACACACGCACACCTGTGTACTCCGGTCACCAGTCAATGACTGACCCACTGTGAGGATTTCAGACCAGCGGCTGGTGAAATGAGGTCAATGCACGAGCACCTGACCTCTCAGCACACAGGTTCAGCCAGAGTCCAACACTTCCATCACAAAGGAATGAATAAATCACAATTACAAAATAAAAGGAACAGAAACCTACAGGTGTACACGCTCACTCTCGACGTACACACGTACACACAGGGACCAAGGCTCTCGATGTACACACAGGGACCAAGGCTCCTGATGGCATCCCTCCCTCCTCCCTTTTCCCAAGGCCTAAAAAGGCCGTCAGGGTGAGAGTGATTGATAGTAATTAATTAACTTTGATTACCCAAGTCATTTCCTCGTGTTTCTCAGTTGGGTCGGACTTAATGGCCGGTGTTAATGACGGCGGGTAGTCCATCACTGGACGGAGCCGAGGTAACGATCGTTCTCTCTCTCTCTCTCTCTCTCTCTCTCTCTCTCTCTCTCTCTCTCTCTCTCTCTCTCTCTCTCTCTCTCTCTCCCAGGAACGGCAAAGGCGTCCGACCCACTCCCTCCTCCCTACTCTTCCAGACGTATCAACCCCCACCAGATACACCAACCCACCACGACCAGGAACCCACTCCCTCCCACCTCCCAACTCTCTCTCTCTCTCTCTCTCTCTCTCTCTCTCTCTCTCTCTCTCTCTCTCTCTCTCTCTCTCTCTCTCTCGACCACAGGGTCATAAATCTGAATGAAGATAAGGCTATTGAGGCCTCCATGGGTGGTCCACGATTGTTACATTAAGAGGTAATGGCCTTACGGCACGACGGGGCGGGGCGGGGCGGGGCGGGGCGGGGCGGGGTATCCCGGGGAGTCGTGACGTGACCACCGTCAGCAGGTGACCTGCAGCTTTCTCCCTCGGTATTCACAGAATTTTTCTTCCGGAACGAGACGGGAAGGTTGGCTTGGTGTAGGTGGGCATGTTCCTGGTGGTGGAGGAGCTGTGTCTTGGTGGGGATGTGGTCCTAGTGTGGGAGATATGTTCCTGTTGGTGGGGAAGCTGCGTCTTGGTGGGGATGTGTCCTAGTGTGGGAGGATATGTTCCTGTTGGTGGGGGAGCTGTATCTTGGTGGGGGACGTGTCCTAGTGTGGGAGGATATGTTCCTGTTGGTGGGGGAAGCTGTATTTTGGTGGGGGATGTGTCCTGGTGTGGGAGGATATGTTCCTGTTGGTGGGGGAGCTGTGTCTTGCTGGGGATGTTTCCTGGTGTGGGAGGATATGTTCCGGTTGGTGGAGGAGATGTGTCTTGCCGGGGATGTGTCCTGGGGTGAGAGGATACACTCCTGTTGCTGGGGGGAACTGCATCTTGCTGGGGATGCGTCCTGGTGAAGGTGACGTACACTTAGGGTATAGTTGTGTGTGTGTGTGAGGGTGTGAGGCAGGGAGGCAGGAGTGGCCAAGATGGCCCATTAAGTACCCTTCAGTAGAGTATAAACATAACCAAATCCGACGGTAAGATGCTTGGGGTCTGACCACGGCTTCACAAAGCAACCTCCGGTGTGCTTGTGTCCGCCCAAGGTCCAGAATGCGCTACAGTATGATGTACACAATTCATGGTCTGGTATACATCATACAGAGTCGGGTATAGGTCACATTTGGTTTGAAATACATCATCCTTGGCTTGATATGTCATACATGGTCTAGTAGTATACATATCATACATAGTCTAGTGTTTATCATACAGTCTGGTGTGTATCGTACATGGCCAGGTGTACACCACACACCTGTTCGTCCGTCTCTGAGTACCATGCCAATCCGACTGACGGATCACCAAGTGACTGTGACCCCGTGACCGGGAGGCTGGTGTGTGCTGGATTGACGGGCTGTAGCGCAGCGTGACCTCGTGATGTCACGCTGACGATAAGGTCTATCCTCAGCCGTGATGGGCTAACCAGACCCAGCCTTTGTGATGCTCCTGCTGGTGCCTGCTTGTCACTCAGTAGGGGGAGCCCCTCCCTGCTTGCTTGCTTGCCACTAGCAAGCAGAATATAATTCCTGGAGCACGACGGTACACGACCCTTGAACATCATGATTCGCTCTAAAGGGTCAGGTCGCACCGCTATACTCACTTGGATATAACCTGGCTTAAAAAGTGAAACAAGGATCATGTAAACATTGCTCTCTCGATATGCCGGAAGTAATTAAGGAAACATATCCTCCTGAAACACACACTAACGACCGCTAATTAGCCTCCTTGATAAACGGAGGGGAGCAATTATCCACTTTCACTATTCCCTCATCAAGACTTATTAACATTTTTTCATCACCAGATCACGACGACCCAATACGGGAGCTGGGCTCTTCCCATGGGATTCTTAAGGAGTTTCAGAGCCACGTGTGAGGTACATCGCCACCTGAGAGTTACAGAGCCATGTGTGAGGTACCTCGCCACTTGAGAGTTACAGAGCCACATGTGAGGTACATCGCCACTTGAGAGTTACAGAGCCACGCGTGAGGTACCTCGCCACTTTAGAGTTACAGAGCCACGTGTGAGGTACATCGCCACTTGAGAGTTACAGAGCCACGTGTGAGGTACCTCGCCACTTTAGAGTTACAGAGCCACGCGTGAGGTACCTCGCCACTTGACAATCGTGGCTGGCGGTCAAGGCGCGTCAGTGGATGACACTTGGCTTAGATTAACTGTCAACCTGACACTACGTCATCTCCTACCCCCCCACTCCCTCCCTCCTCCTCCAATACATACAGAACCTCCAAAAACATCAGTACGGAAGGCACCGGACCTGTACCAGCTCTTGTGGTACTGTAACTACCTTGGGTACAGGTATGTATGAGGCAAACCTCGAGGAACCCTTGATCGTGAGCATTCCGAGTGCCGACCCTGGTCTGCAACCGATAAAGATAGACTCTGTATACCGGCGAATGTCCTATACTTAATCGGTGACTTCACACCTCAAGGCCCACAAACACGACAGCTTTGTCTCCTGTTTCATATCCCCTGGTGCTGGTAGGGTCTCTTGTCACCCAGCACCACCACCACCACACGGGCCTCTGGTCTCGTACCCACAGGCCTCGATAAGTTATCGCCCCAGCACCACCACACGGGCCTCTGGTCTCGTACCCACAGGCCTCGATAAGTTATCTCCCCAGCACCACCACACGGGCCTCTCGTCTAGTACACATAGATCCCGGTAGGGTATCTCCCAGCACAACACGGAGTTATGCCCTCCGCCATCCCTAGACTTGTCTATTGCACCCTCTACTCCCTCCCCACCACCTCCGCCAAGTCCGTCCGTACCCCCTCCTAGCCCTGGGTCTCATGCCGCCCCTCCCTCCCTCACATCTGCGGTACCTGCTCGGCCCCGCCCCAAAAGCCCGTAGCCCCACAACCAACCATGACGTCATCCACCCCAGCTCACACACCATGACACATCAGATCACATTGTCCGCCACCATGGGATAGACACACGGGGCTCGGCACCTGTGGTGTACCCGTGTTACCACTGTCACACAACACACACACACACACACACACACACACACACACACATACACGGGCAGTCCTCATGTTGTTCTTGTAACACACGAGATACGCTGATGTTATTAACCCCCCACCACCTACCTCTCTCCAGGTACCCACCCCTCTTACCCACACCTCATCGGGTACCTGTACCTGCATTTCTCCAAGTGCAGCCAAGTACCCGTACCTGCAATTCTCCAGGTACCACCACCTGTAATTCCCCAGGTAGCCACCATCCATACGTAGAGCTTAGCAGAGTCTCGAGCGCAGGAGGGAGAAATATACGCATAGAACAAAGATAATAAAGAACAATGTTCTGAACCAGAAAACACCCAGATAATGATGACAGAATCATCAAGTCAAGAGTAATTCCACCCGGAAACACACGAAACAAAGATACATGATGAATGCCCAGCAAGGAAGTCGGAAGGATCATGCCATGCTATGCCAGGTGATCTCAGAAAGTTACATGGACTGACTGTTCAGACACATTCAACAGAAGACTAGACTCATGGTTGAAGACAAGTACTGGATGAACCTAGCGTGAACATAACCATGCCCTAGGAGGACAGGAGCTGCTGGGGAAAATGGCGTTATGTTCATTTGTAATTACTCCAGGAACATCTTCTACGACAGAGTTCTGAGGTTACCCAGGACATATTTTCTTTTAGGGGGTTTCTACAGCCCCAGGCGGCACTACTTCCAGTGACAGGGACATGTGGAATCCTTCGGAGCGAGCCGGTTCCATGACGAGATTTTTACTTCCATTGATACAGCCTCGCTAAAGGTGACTTTTCACTCGCAGGTAACCGTAGTAGGCGGAGACCCGTAACGCCAACAGCATTATACAACAAGCGACACAAGTGAGGGGACGAGGCGAGGTCATCAAGAGCAACGCCGTTCGTCAACATACAATTGGTGAGCGCAACGCGCCAGCCTTGCCACCAGGGCAAAATCTCTTTGTATTTACTCGTAGTCCAGGTACCCCATACCCACATTTCTCCTGGTACCCCTTATCCACATCTCTCCTGGTACCCCTTATCCACATCTCTTCTGGTACCCCCCATCCACATTTCCAGATATCCCTCACCCACACCTCAACAGGTAACCACTACCCACACCTCAACAGGTAACCGCTACCCACACTTCTCCAGGTACCCCTACCTGCGCCTCTCCAGGTACCCCCTACCTCCACCTCCCCCACTTTCTTCACCTTGACTTCCCTCTCCCCCACACCACCACACTCCTCCCCCCGCCCCGACCCGGTCTGTCACACACAAGAATGCAAAACGGTTGGTTACCGGTCCTGCCGCGTCAAAACACTGCTTTGTGTAGGTTAGTCTTGGTCTGGTCTCCAGTCCCTCCCCAAACGGAGCACACCTTTCAGGTTTGAATATCAAGTCTCGGGTGTTGAAATTCTTCACGGAAAGTGTTCATGACGTGGGATTTGTAGTGACGTCTTCACTGTCAGACGAAGCGGTGCGTCATGCACTGGTGTGGGTGGGTCACTGCACAATACACGCTGGTGTAAAAGGGTCTTGGCGTGTTGGGGGTGTAATCATACGTCATGTGGTGGTGGTGTCATAGCGCATCATGCGCTAAAGCCGGTGAATCATGGCGCGTCATGCGCTAGAGTGGTTGGGTCATGGTGCGTCATGCGCTTCTGTGGGTGGGTCACAGCGTCAGTCAGCGCATCCTAGCTATCCCAGGGTCGCCTAACACTGGGAACACGTCAGGGCAGCACCTCACACCTCCTCATCGGGATATCTCAAAAAATGAAGCAACCCACCAGCCAAGCTCCCACCACCATGCCCCTCACCACCTCAAAGTACTCACCATTACTCACATTTCTCACAGTTTTGATTTATAACCACAAAATATGTAACCACATGGTTAACAACGCTCTCGCCTAACTGGTGTGAGGTGTTCATGGGCTGCTTTTTTTTTCGCCGTAACAATGCAGGCTCATGACGTAAGGCTTGTGTCATCTGAAACACGATCACAACGGGAAATGACTTCATTCGTATTTCCCCTAACCTCTGCTACCTCCCTAGATCTACGCCATCTTTATTTAAGAATATCTTTCATCGCCAGAGGTTTGACAAATATAAACTACCCTAATCTAACTCAACATCTGAAACTAGTTAGTTTTCTCTCTGCAAAACTGAGACATGTTTTCTTTTTTTTCATATCTCGACTTAGAATTACGAGGATGCACCAGATTCTCTAAATATGGCAGTAAAAAACCTTGTGACGCAGACCGGTCTTATGAAACAGCAGTGAGTCACTGTGTTTATCACCAATCTTTCAAACCAGTAAACAAGCCCAGAGCTCAGTGCATGCCTTCTATCTTGCTCACAATTTACTAAACAAACCAAACAACGAAAAATATTCAGGTACTGCACATAACAGACTACTGCTGATTATTCTCAGATGTCGAATTTACAAACCATAGTTAACTGTCTGGTCTGTATAATATTCGTTATAATCTTATGCAACAGGTATATTTCTGACTGGAATGTGACGTGTAAACGTTTCAGGCACACACACACACAAAAAGCTTCATACCTGCTGCTGATTCATAAGATGAAGAGGGTTTGGAGGCCTCGTCGCTTTGACGCACTTCAGAACACCCTCCCTAAACTAGGTATCCGTCCCAAGAAATTGTTATCGTCTCTCGCCTGAAAGTTACCTGTTCGACTTTCTAACATTTTTTTTTCTCCCTGAGACTTCTACGTCATCAATCACTGTAATGTTTAGCTTTGATATTTCTCGCTGGCTGTTGTGTGCGTATGTATCATTCCCGCGATTTAAGAATTAACATGTATGTCATCAATAAGCAACACGAACTATATAACCGTCATTCTTGTTCTTTCAGTAGTTGCCAAGTAGGTTAACCAACTTGTATCTGTTGCTGGTAATCACACAACTCCCTTACTGTATGGATTTAATCATGTAATATTATGAGCAGCCTCAAACTTTCTCATCTTGTAATTTACCAGCTGTGTAGGGTAGGTTGCGGCACTCATGAACAACGGATAACATGAGAGCGATGAGATAAACGAAGAACATCTGCCTATCTACGAGCACCTACTGCGAGATTCTGCCGTTAAACAGGACTATCCCTAACGCTAAAGGGAAAATCAAGAAATGGAAGAAGGATGAGAAAGAAAGGATGAAGTCATGAGCGAGGCAGGTAGTGGGGGTAGTGGGCGCTCGAAGTAAACATTACGTCATGGTGGGGGCAGCAGTCTCCCTGCCTCACCTGCTCACTCCGCACCAGCCTAACCTAACCGTCTCGTCAGCTCCCTCCCCAAACATCAGTTCCGGTCCCGGCTTAGGTTTGAATCTAAGATAATGGCAATGTCGCTGCACTCAACATCTTTTATGGGTCAACTTTCCATCAATGTGGTAAGACTTCATTTTTCAATACACCTTTCTTCGTTAAAGATTCTTTGTTTCCCAACAACCTCCTTTGTCCATGAATTTCAGGGTAAAACTTTAATTAAGTTCACACGTTTGTGATTATTTCTAATCCAACCAGGGAAAATAAGGAAGGAAAAAAGACGTGTTGGCATTTTCGGCCACACCCGGGGAAACGTGCGGGACGCGCCTTCTCGACCCATCCATGACTTCTCTTTTCCAACGGCCGTCACTCTCGGACATGAGCTGGTTTGTAATTTGGCCCACATGGGTAATTCAGCAGGTGTGGCACAGATGTGACTCATGTGTAGCGGTTGGCGGCATTAGGTGCCCGATATCCTGTGTGTGTGTGTGTGTGTGGAGCGCAGGTAGTCCGGCTCTCTGGGGTTATGACCCTCATGCTTCTCAGGAATGTCATCTGGGGAACTCGCTCTCAGCTTGAATTTTAACAGCTTGGACACATCGCTCTAGGAATTCGCCTCTAATTTATAATAACTGGCAACCTTTCGCTCTACCCTTGAAGAAAAACGATAAACTGCACATCATACTTCCGAATTCAAGGAGAAAGAGGCTTAGAAATTTGAAGTTAATGTTCCTCAGTGGCCTTGAAACTACACCAAGGCGAGGCATACCAGACGTGGGCCGGCCGCAGCCGCCACCCACCCTGCCTTCCCAACGTTCATAACCCTCCAACGTTTTTCCCGGAGGGCCCACATGGGTCAGGGCGCAGTGTGGTGTACTCAGACTAAAACCTTCACCCTCCCTTCCCAGCCACAAATGGCGACGCCCCCATAGTTGGTTTATTAGTTGACACCTCTATTTACATTAATCTTAAATGTGAAGCATATTACAATACAAATGGAGTCAGTGCTGATATAGATGGACAGGATGATTGTATCAAGCAAGTCTGGTGGCAAATGGTTCCATGGATTCAACGTACAGACATCAAGTATGGATCAACCTAAGTGATGTGGAAGAGAACAGAAGATTCGAGTTTAATCACACTACTATTACACTAACTATGGGCGCGGCATACATGAGAGGTTGGATCAGAACCCCCAGGGTAACGTGTAGCTGTGGCACTATGCACATACTATGCAAGAATTTCAACTCAGGCTTTGTGTAGGAAGCATGTTGTACCAACTGGCTAGTCCACACATCACTCATGGACAAAATTAAGTAACACCTCATAATTTCAATAACCAGGAATACTGGAAATGGTTACATTTCGTCAGCGGAAATGAGCTAAAGATCAAAGCACCTCTACCCCAACGGCACGAATCTCTCCACCACTCCTCTTTCTCCTCCCCTCCGACCCATTCGAGACGCAAGCCAAGTGAAGAATGAATATTAGGGTAAAGAAAAAACGACATAAAGAAGCTACAAAGAAGAGTTCCATAGGAACCAGCTGTGAAATTGTCCAAAGCAAATGTGTATGCACATACTACAATGTGAAGACCTAATATATCAGACAACACAAAGTTAGGGCAAAACAAAAATGATTTACAAACTTCTTGGGGAATGACTAAAGATTAAGACTCACTGAAACCACTTACCAATTTTTCCCCCGAGTTGCACACTTCCTGTCGAGGGTCGTATGTGCATGACGGGGAAATGATTAGCCGGGTCCTTAATCTTGGTGGCTGACGCCCGTCTACCTCCTGCTGCCCTCACAAACACCCGCTCCTCCAACTTCTCAACACACACCCCACTTAGTCATGGCGGACACAGTGGCTACACAGTACTAAACTCAGCATCTGATGCGATGCACTTTCATACTGAATCCCATTTATAAGTGCCGTTACGGAATCACCCCGCCACTGTAACACCACGGGCCAGGGTGAGGAAATCATGGACCTTGGTGTTTCTTATGTTTCTGGGTCCCTTATCATAATCCCGATTTATCTCATGTAACGGTCCCTCCTTGATCACGTGAGTTTAAAACTTACAAGATTCCCTGACCCCCCCTTTTTTTTTTTTAATTTTGCTTAAACTCTATATGCTCAGTCAGAGCCTCCGTGCATTCCAAACATTTGTTTGCCCACCCACCTCCAAGACACGAACGAGCCTTGGTATTTTGCACCTTGTTCATCTCCCTCGCCTGGGCCCCGGTATCACCCATACAGTATCTCACCTGATCACATTCACCCGCAGCCATAATACCCTATATGATTATATTCTCATCTTCAAAATCCTCACAGCTCCTCCCTGCCCCCTCTTGCTAGACGGCCGATGTAGCCGACGTGACACTAACGTACCAGAACATACTTAGCGTCATTTGTATTATGACTCATAAAACGACAGTAAATCAGTCCGATAACACCACCAGTATTTGTGTTGCTACCGACGTCAACGGTAAGTAAATATTACTTATGACATATAGTGAGTAAATAAGATTGTAACGCAGTGGAACAGTAGCCTATCATGACCAACTGTATGGAAACTTACCTTACCCCCGCCGCCACCTATGGCTCACACAATATCAACATACCTGTAGAAAAAAAAAATTTCATTAGCTTACAAATCATGTGTCCTGCATAACTAATGCGAAATATAAATTATCAAATAAATTCATCCAAATCATCAGAACGCAACAGGTGTATTTATTAACCATTAACATTGCACATCTTGCAACCATTAACATTTCCATCAGTCATGCCAAAATGGAATTTGTATACCTTGGCAAGATTAATAACCTTTCCCTTGAATTATTACGACCACAGTGTTGCATTTCGTATGGTATTTCTTTTTCAGTAAGGTGTACATGTAACTGATATTGTTTTCCAAATAATATTTCCGATTCTTATGCACCAGTTCTCTCATTCTCAGCTTAGGCCAAGTGTAATGAATGAACAAAAGATCTTTCAAATTAAGTTGCAAATATACTTCGCCTCGCGCGCAAGCCGAATAGTGAGGACAATGGTCACCATTCATTCATTCCCTGACGCACTCACTCACCCACCCTGACCGACACACCTGCCCTCCACACCACCAACAGTCACTCTTCTGCCATCATCGTCTGGTGTGGTTTTCCTTTACCCTCCGAGCACAACTGTACAAAGTTAAACCATCGTACTTAAAAGCATACTGTTGTGTTCTAGGAGTTAAAGTGAAGAGGAGAGGTGAACTACATATATCTCTACTGACTGTCAAAAGCATTTCTTTTTTTACACAGATATTAAAAAACAAAAAACGAAAATCAGACAGATTTATGTAGGCAGGACTTGATGGGCAAGGCTGAGCCGTCTCAAATGAATGTGAGGGGAGTTTTAGTGGAGGCGGGTCGTAGGCAACACGGCTTGGTGTAGAGGAGGCATATGCTGGAGAGGCAATAATCGTCACTGTTTAAAGAATCAGGTATAAATGTAGGCGGCGGGTGTAGATTAGCATTATGGCAGGCGAGGACGACACATTAGGTGAGGCAGGAACAGTTCCCAGACACTAGGCCGATAGTCGGAGGGGATAGGCTAGCTGCGGAAGCGTCGAGAGATGGCAGGTTTCCTAAAGTTGTGGGGGATACAACTCCCGTATACCTGGCCGGTGAGTCACTACGCCCGCCACTATTATCCTGTGTAGCAGCCAGCCGGGTCCCCTCGGGCCTGGCTGGCTGGTTGGCGTTGTACAACCTTTAAATATATCTGCAGCTTGTATTTTGGGCGGCGGCGGCTGACAGTGTCGGGAAGGCCGCGTCACCCCACCACCGACACTCCCTAAACACCATCTACAATCCTTAAGGTATAACTACTTGAAAACGACCCTTAAGAACGACAACACAATCCATCATACCCCCAGAGGCATGATGTAGTGCTAAAGGGTCGTACTGTTATACTCAAGACGTTAAAGTTTTTCCTGGGAGGCCGAATGGAAATTCAACCATATAAATCATTGTGGTATATATCCTTCTATACAAAGAATCTTGTTTTATTCTGATACCAAAGTTATTGTGCTACATTAATATTCTAAGTTAAAAATAAAATCACCTATGAACACCATGCGTTCAAAAGAGCCACGAAGAAAGTATTTCTATATAAATATATAGCTAATTCATGACTAGTATATCAGCTCAATATACAATGAGGATCTCTCTCAAACGTTGTTAGAACTCGACCCGTTCTAGATAACTCCGTATCTTATCTTCCATGACAGCACCGTGAAATGTAGTTACAAGTTTACCCGAAATGGACTATATATCTTGGAAGGAAACAACCTAATTAATATATGTGTAATCCTTTAGATTGGCAGCGTAACATAACTCAATCTTCTAGATTAATTAAAACAAAGGCTTGGTGTAGCGTTAGGCAGCCAGATATGAACAAGATATTACGAATACGTGTTCCTGGTTAACCTTCCTCAGAATCGTTTCTGAGATACCTTCGAATGTGTAAGGTTTCCAAGAATCCATTTCCTGTGACAATCAATAGTAAAGAGAATCCCTACTACAGTTTCTTCGTGCCCGAGAAACTGTGAAATATGCCAGCGAAACAAAAAATGGATGCAGGTATTATTTTTGCAGGGAACACAAGGTTTAGAAGAATGAGCGTTACGCGTCAGTCAATGATACCATCTTCAGCGACCGTTACCAGCGGCGAACGTTCCCAGTGAACAACGCTGAACGTTAACTTTGAAAGTTGCCAGCTATCACAATTCCTGACTTTTTAATCCAGTACAGTAAGGTATGACTGCATTCTATTTTTTGACCGGTTATCTATGCGTCAATCTGAAGATGTTTCAGAATAGAGGCCAACACTACCCGTAGTCTATAATACTATGGGGAATCAGGTGGCTATGGTACATTCAACGTAGTTAGGTGGCCAATGTACACCAACGTACTGTAATATGGACAGTCAAGCTGCCATAGTGCATCTTACTGTACCATGGGAAGTAAGATGGCCAAGGTAAATCATCTTATTAAACCGTGGGAAGACATCAGGTGACCATGGTATGTCTTATTGTACCATGGGATTTATTTGGCCATGGTACAATATATAACTGTACCACGGGGAGTTTGGGGGCCACGCTACATTCTCTTACTGTAACATGTATAGACAATGGTGCTGGATGCCTAACTCGACAACAACAGTAGAGGAACTCAAAACAGCAGAGTCTTTGGTAGGATCAGAAACACGCCATTATACAGGGGTAATCCATCCGAAACTCAACACGGGTCCATGCCACACAACCGTAGGTCTCGCTCCGCCATCCTACCGACGTACGGGAAACTAGCTAGACAGGTAGTGAGGCGGTGTGCCTGCGAGCCCGAGAGAAACCCGCCAAGCTGTCATGTTTCTGGGAAAGCATCAAAGAGGGCGTGACAGTAACTGATCCCGTCTCAGGCCAGGAATGTTAAGACGATTGGGAGGTGGGGCGCCTCCGCCTCCTCACACCGTTTAGGACGTGAGGCAGGGAAGTGCCACACACCCTCCCCTCGCACCGATAAGGACGTTTCAAGCAGGGAAGTAGTGCTACACATCTCCCCCTACACGAGTAAGGACTTGTAGCAGGGGAGTGCCACACCCCCTCTTACTGTTGGAGACGCGAGGCAAGGCAGTGCCATCCCCTTCACAATGCTGGGGATGTGAGGTAGGGGAACACGCCACCCCCTCACGCTGCTGGAGACACAAGACAGGCCAGTGCCACACCCTTTCCTCTCTCATTGCTAGGGACGCGAGGTAGGGAAGTGCCACACCCCTTTTCTCTCACAATGCTGGGGATACGAGGCAGGGCAGTGTTACACCCCTCCCCTCACACCGCTAGGGACGTGAGGCAAGGCATTGCCACACACCCTCCCCTCACACCACAAAGGACGTGAGGCGGGGGAGCAGTGCCACACCCCCCTCCCTCACGCTGCTGGTGATAACCATACACGGGTAGGGTGCCACCTCCTGGCCCACTTCCCCTCACGAATTTACATAACGAGGACATCAGAAGGTCCGTTCATGACCGTGCCTGCCACTGAGTTCTTCCTCTGTCCAGTGTCTGGAGTGAGGGGCGGGGGAGGGAGTGCACCTCTCCTCCCCTCACCGCCCCTCCCCACTCCCGTCCTTGACACTGTGACGTCATCCCCCACGGCGGAGACTGTAGACCAGTGGGAGTGACGGGGTGATTATTAATCTTCTGTGACGGGGAACGTGCCGTGGATGTCGAGTGACAGGTGAGGCCTCATCATCTACAGTGACGGGGTGATGGGTGTCGTGTAGTGATGGCGGCAGGCTTATCACTCACACTAACAACATCCTGGACACCCTCCCCTGACATATTAGCCCTAGGACGTAATACCAACATGACCAGGTGACCACACCACACCACCCTCACTGATATCAAGGACGCCTACACAGGTTAGGTTAGTGTCTTCCATGGAAACATTAGCTCACGCCTGGACAAGATATACTGGATCACGCAGCATTACACAGACAGAGAGACAGACAGACAGAGCGGGTAGGAGACTGCCCAACCTGCGGGGCTTCGCCGCTGTCACTTAGTGTCTGACAATACGGTAAGGGTCGAGACGTGCCGGGCAGGTCCTAGTTTACAGTGATGCTTGCTCCACTATACCTCACTAACACCGCAGGTGGCACAGTGTACAAAGGCACATTCACATACACTATCTGTTCATGTCCGTTACACACACAACTTCCATTCTTCCCGAACTAAAGCAAACCTTCCCCCGCCTGGCTTTCATAACCACAACAGGGGCTTCTATAGTTAAGGCAAACAAAACGGCATACATGATTATCCTCAGTCCCTCTTATACCAACTGCCGTGAAGCACTTGGCACACTGGTTCTCCCAGTTCTCTCTAAACCGTCATCTGCACCTCATCCGATAGTTGGGGTAGAAGCTGCTGAAACAACCTCGCCACCTCACCAATAGCTTTTTCCAGCTGGTAGCATCTTTATTCCACTGTGCTGTAGCCGATCATCACGGTCACTCGTACATCTGTAGCATCTCAAATGATGCATTCCTTGCTTTCCTCCACATCACTCCATCTTCATACACCACCGTCTGAAGGATACTCTCCACCTTTTATCCCCCATGCTCTCCCGCGCACACATCCAGGTCTGGACAACTTACACTAAAATCTCTGGCAGCGTCTTACCACATGACCCGACAAAGTTTGCAATTCATGGTCACCATAACAATCACAGTCTATGCCTCATCAACGGTCGACTTCAAACTACCAAGTTTCCCTACTGTACACCGTTCGTTCCACGGGACATACTGTACATCCTCATGTCGACACACAGCCACTTTCTCGAACCCAGTCACAAGTCCCACGTCTTCTGTCCTTCAACCACGCAGGCACGCCGCCCGGCCCCTACAATCTCAACTTCTAAATCCAGTAGCACCAACTCCTTATCACTTTCCTTCCCTCTGAATATCCACCACTTGCGTACGTCGTCTCCATTCATTCCTGTCACGTTCCACTCCGACACACGAATCCCTCCAGAGTCCTGGCAGTCTATTTGTAAGCAGGTCGGCCACAGCCCCAGGCCCGACAGCGCCCGATGTGTTCCCCCGCCCAACACCGACCTAGCGGGCTGGGAAAGGTGGGGACGCCCACAGCCCCTACAGTACAAACCAAAAAGACGAGAATTAATTGCTATCACGTACTCTCAAAGCGATGACTGTCTCTAAAACACGGCTAGACAAATACTTTAATGATACCGATTAACAGTGAATAAGACTGTTCCAAACTAAAATATGCTGGTATTACACGGAGGGGGTGATAATTGCATCAGAGCTATTTCCCAGGAATCATTTCCTATAAGACTCCAGTGCTGGTATATTCTCTGTAAAACACGGTGTTCCTCCGTAGCCATTTTCCCAACGGTTGATGTGCCGGTGGGAATGGTGGGTGAGGAGGAGCCCTCGGCTTCACCGTCCTATCTTCGTGGGACTCTCTACGTGACGCAAGAGCTTGAGAGCCGTACCTGTGTTGACGCAAGGGATCGGGAGTCGTTCCTGCGTGACACAAGAGCCCAGGTCATTCCTATGTGACGCAAGGGCTCGGAAGTCGTATCTATGTGACACAAGAGCCCGGGTCATTCCTATGTGACGCAAGGGCTCGGGAGTCGTATCTATGTGACGCAAGGGCCCGGGAGTCGTTCCTATGTGACGCAAGGGCCCGGGAGTTGTCCCTATGCGACTCGAGAACCCGAGAGTCGTCCTTATGTGAAGCGAGAGCCCGGAAATCATCCCTATATGAGGGAAGGGCTTTGGGAGTCGATCCTTGTGTGATGCGGGAGCCTGTGCGTTACCCAGGGACGTATGCTTATGTAGGGAAGGCAATGTGTCAGAGCAGGTGAGCTTAGACAAGGGTGTGGGCGTTCAGTGGGTCGGTAGCTTGGGCGGGCGTGGGGTGGTGTGGGCGGTCGACTGCATGACTGGGCGTGGTGTGGTGGTGGGCCAGCGACGGTGGCGCAAAGAGGCGTGGGAGCCCCCCACGGCGTATTTCGGGAAAACATGAGCTTCGACCATCATGGGGAAGGGGGGGAGGGATTGCCTGGCGCCTAAGTTCGTGTCCTTTATTATGGTGGTGGGAGTTGCTGACCCGACTCCCCCTAGCCCTAAATCCCTCAGGGTCACAGGTCAAATCTCGGGAAGCAGAGTCAGGGCGGGGGAGGGGAACAACAGCTGGCATCACCCCTCCTCTCTCCCCCACACAGGCCGGCGCCAGCACCAGCTTCGCTCTGCCCTAAAATAGTGAAGAGCAGGGCGGCGCGCCCAGTAACCCAACACCTAGCCCCGCGCCCCCCGCGACCTGCACGTGCACACACACACACACACACTTGCCGCACCATCACCGGTGCACGCCCGCCAGGACGTGCACACAACCATCTATACCAGGAACGGTGGGTACAGCGAGGCGTGCACCTACCCCTGTTTCATCTCAGACTTTTTCCTTCATCGGAGTTCCCACGTCTACAGCCATGCCCCAGCCCGCATATCCACGCGCACGTGTCGTGATACACCCCGGGAGTGGCCCACTTGACCACTTGGACACTGTGGGACACTCGGTGACCATATAATCCTCCTCTGATCCCGCCGAAACAGACACCTGGTTCCACCATGTAGTCTTTACTTGAACACAGCAGCAAGGCGTACGGCAACTCCCGGGCGCGGAAAGCCAAGATCATATAAACTCGTCGTACGAACAGAAAGAGAGATGACAAAATCCTTCCATGATTGGGTGATTTATCTCAACCAGGATCATCCATTCCCTGTGATATACAAGAGAATACTGGTAAGGCAGTAAACACGTGTAGCGATCATTTCTGGCAACGACTGTCGCCCGACGCGCCTTACCTTGCTGACAACAGACAATCGTTGGTCGCGTGTCTAGGTTACCTTTTGGTGGTTGGGGCGTGAACGATGGCCACAAACTGCTGCATTTTTACATGATTTGTGGCAGGCAAGTGTACCGTACTCCAGAGAAGAACTCCGCCTCTTCGTCCTCGTTTTGGCATTTGAATGGATCTTAGTTATACCAGTGGCTAGCCACCGTTAGATCAGCAGTCAGCCGCAGTTCTTATCCAACAATCACATCTCAAAACTGGCGACTGACTGTATCGACAACCAACGGCATTTGTGTTCTTCATGTTTCAAGCACGGAAGTACCTCGCCTTGATGACAGTTTCGGAAGTCTTCAAACCTCCACAGCTGGGTCCAGGACCTTCTACTTTACCACGTAAACCTTACGATGGTTTCGGAAGCATTCTAACTTCATAGCTCGGTCTAAGACCAAGCTATCGTGTTGCTCCTCCGCTCTGGTCTGTAATATGCAGGTACGTCTGCTTTTTGAAATTCAAAATCTTACTTGCTTATCTTTGCATTTCTTATGATAGATGAAATATACCTGGCACTCTGTTGGTTGCGGTAGAGTTATTACACTATAAAGCTGCTTACCAAGAGTTAACTAAAGTAGGTGATGCTTCGCGTACACCGGTACAGCTTTTAGGTAAGTGGGTCTGATCTTTGATCTTCATACATTAGCATCAGATATATATATATATATATATATATATATATATATATATATATATATATATATATATATATATATATATATATATATGGGTCGACGTGCCGATGTCAATGAACTGAACCAGGGCATGTGAAGCGGCGGGGGAAACCATGGAAAAATCTGTGGGGCCTGGTTGTGGATCGGGTTGGGCAGCAGTGGAAGCTGTGAAGGACGTTAGGTATATGCGAAGCGCTGGTATTTTAATAAAGACAGCAGACGCTACCACTGGAGTACGGTTGAGGGAGGGGAGGGGAGGGGAGAGAAGAGCTGAGAGTGATGTAATTGGAGCTGGTGGTGCCGTGAGGTCCACCCTGGTGTGAGTAACGTCAGTGTCGGCCGCTCGAGAAGCCAGCATGATGCAGTGTTTGCCCCCCCCCAAGTCTCGTGTATGGCTGTGAAGCCTCACCGTCCCAGATAAGAACAGGTTAAGAAAATAAGGATCAACGTGGATGAATGATAATGAATACAATGTTGCGAAAAGAGCTTTTGCTAAGTCCTACAAACGATATGAGATTATACAAGAAGTATGACAGAGGATATACTAAATACTGGAAAAAGATTAATGCAGAGCGCGAGAAGCAGTGACATATGGGAGAGAAGGGAGTATCCTATTATAAATATTGTGCTGAAGGCTGGAGTCTCCTTGATCCTGCCCGGAATATTTGTCTGTTTCGTATGGGAAGGGAAGGATGACAGGCGACACAAACGCTCTAGTTAGTGTAGACAATTGGTTATTTCGTCAGGTATGGCGAAAAAAAAAAAAAAATGAGGTTACCTGCAAACGATCTGAGATTAAAGCCTAGTATAGTAACTTGGTCCTTTAAGCATGACGATACGACCTTTGGGTTTATAATGGTATGGCTATCATGTTCAAGGGTCGTACGACTCAAAGCATCTTGTATGTTCTGGACATGTCTTTCAAAATGTAATAATATTAGTGAAAACAACCAGGTCCTCTTTCCACGATACCTCGAGCCTGTGTGACCACTCAAGTAACGTTCCGACATCACGTGAATCTCTCGTCACAACATTTTAAGATTGATCGAGCCTGGTAATCAAAATCTTAGATTTTTAAGTAATGTAAAGTACAAACTATCTGAAATGCTAAACTTCAGTGATCGAAAATATTGAATTAGAGGAAGCTTCTCTTAACTGGTAACATTCACGTAATGTAAAAGAATAAAAATATACGTTCATGTCAGCTATCAAAACTTTTCTACACCTACAGAAAACGGAAGACCACTGCTGACTTCCTCGAAGGCGCCATCTGCCGGGTGCTTAAAATAACGATTGAGTAAATAGCAACAAGCCACGATTACATCCACTTTCAGGCTAATGTTATTACAGGAGTATTGGGTAAACATTCCAGCATGACTCAGGACTCGGCACTAGCAAGATGTGGGTGTGCTCAGCAGTGCACACAGCCGTGCGGGCCGGGCCCAGGGGGTTAGCAGGGAGGCGGGAACACCTCCATAATGCCCGGGTAAACAACACCAGCACTCAGCCAATCCGGCAACCCAAGTCGCCGTCAGGAATACACACGAACACTAGCATGCAGGCGGGCGGGCAGGCGGAGTGGCTGCTCACTCCTCCTCCCTCACTTCCCGAGCTAAGGGCAGCCTCTCCAAGGCCCTGGTACAACCACATGCCACACACACACACACACACACCATGAGCAACCACAAGTCAAAGTCTACTATATTAACACTACAAAAGACTACCTCAAAAAGAGGTGAGCTCAAGGTTAAACTACCCTAACAATATAATGGAAGACTTAACTACCCCCTCAACATAATCCATAACGATCAACTACCCCTAACATGATACAAGACGGTCAACTACCCCTCCAGCATGATGTACGACGGTTCAACTACCCCCGTCAACATTATACACGACGGTCAACTAACCCACAGCAAGATGTACACATCGGTCAACTACCCCCACATGATGGCCAAGGCTCAGCTTCCCCCACACGATACATGAAGTCGACCACACCCTACTACACCTGAGTATGAACCTACCTCCACATGATGCATGGCCGCCATTCAGTTTCAAAATTTCAAACATTAGAATATAATTATGGTAACTGTGGTGAAGACGAACACACAGTACACCTGCGAAGGCCAGGCTGGTTCCCAGATGACGACCCCATCCCAAGGTAGAGTCTGGGTAGAGGGGGATGGGTTATCTTAACATGGAAACTTGCCTTGTTGACATTGCTGGAAAAACTGACGTGTGAGTCTGCCGCCTGGTGAAGCGACGACACCTTTACCCGTTGAACAGTACTGGTAGATCGCCAGGAGGTTACCCTTACACCAAACCGAACCAGAGTGTGTTGGAACTAGTATATTGCTGTGCCTGGTGCTGCAACCTGCTGGTAGTGGGACCAGCATACAGACCTGTCTGGTTCTGCAACCCGCTGGTAGAGGAGTTACTATACAGCCGTGCCTGGTATTGCAACCTCCTGGTAGTGGAATCATGATATAGCAGTGCCTGGTACTGTAACCTTCTGGTAGATGAAACAGTATATGGCCAAGCCCGATGCTACAACCGTTCTGGTTCTCCTCGCAGTGGCTTCCCGCACTGACCACAAGGGATACACTTTCCAGGAGTTGTTACAAACGTTACGTCATCTGCTGCACACTGCAGCGCAGAGGAATTACACACCCCGCTGTACTCAGTGAAGCCAATCTACCACGCAGGTTCAAATAGCATAAAGAACCTCATTTCTGTGGATATGGAGACTTCCAGAGAGAAGTACGTGTATGGCAGTATTTCCTGAGCACAGGAAATATGGAGCACCGTGGGTAGGTTGTTCTTGCTCACGAGGGATATAACCAGCATGTAACACACTTATCATCCTTCTACACACACACACACACACACACACACACACAGCCATGGCCTGAGCCATAAGCAGGTAGTCCTGACAGAGGCTCTTTAATCCTCCACTCAAGCGATGTGTTGCCTAACCCTACGGAGCGGCCTTAGACGTGAGCCAGACATCCTCACCCTACACCCTTATCTCTCATACTCTCCCAACACCAGCCCCAGACTCCTACCGTAACGGACGCTTGCTGGGTGATGCTTCTAATGACTTCATTACTTATAATCTTCTTCATATCACACCTCCAGTGCTCTGACTTACAGAACTAGGTCGAATAAACCGTTAATGTTTGAAAGCCGCGACACATCGTACCTACTAATATGTGTATTCCGGGGCTGAGCTACCGTTCTTTGATCACCGATTTATAATCAGACTCTCATAATCCTATCAACCATGAGTTCAAAGCGTCCTTGAACTCTATGACTCTCTGGTTCGAGTCCTATAACCCTTACCAACGAGCCTACAACCCTTTAAACCAACGAGTCTTATAAGCCTTGGGACCACTAAGGTAATGGGTCTACTTAGGTGCTGGACTGCAGAACCAATGAATTATGGAATCACACGTGCAAGACAAATGGTATCAAACTAAGATAGACAAATGGTATTATAAACTAAGATATAAAGCGAATCGAATATCACCATATGTCCTTTCCCCTTGCCCCCTATCTAAATCTAGGTCAGATTTTTTTTCTTAAGGGGGGTAAGGTGAGGGGTTTACGAGTTAAGAGGGAGGGTCACAAGGGAGATGCTCAAGGAAAGGTGGAGTGGAGAATCAAAAGATATCTGTCCAGTATAATGATGTGTGCTTCCATGTTCTCCTCCCCCGCACCACCTGCCCTCATCTCACAGCCGTGTTTACCGTTCCCAACCGTCAAATTCTTCCCACGTTCTGCACCAGAGTCCAGCCCGAGAGACATTTTAGAAACTGTGTAATACAGCATCACTATTTTTCTTTTTCAATACTGCGAAAATAAATGAATAAAACTTACAAATCTGTCAATGGTTGAAGCTGCAGCGAACGCAAGAGTAGTTATATAGTCTGGAAATAGAATTCTAAATGTAAGGTAAGCAAAGAGAGGCGGAATACAGTGTATGTTACCCCGTCCTAAGAGTTACTGAACAGACAAAAGACCAGCTAGTGTACCCACCACCACTCCTCCTACGCCTTCCGTACCCATGCTTGGACTACGTCCCCGAGATATAACTCTTCTCTCAAGGCTCCAGTCATTCTCGAGACGCAAACACTGGCTCGAGGTGACTAACCCACCCACGACAGGATGAAATATACATTTTCGGAGTCATGCAGACTCTCGTTTTTTGGCCAAGAATTTCAGTCTGTTGGCCTGAGGAAATAATTGCTTTTAATTATGAGGCTTCCATCAACTTCTTTTCCCCATTTCCAATTTTCAGTGTTATAAATTTCATCTATTCAGCACTTCCTCACACGTGGCATGTTTCATCCCACCAAGTTTTAAGCAATTTCTGGGGTTAATTCCCTGCCGGAGTTAAGGTTTGGCACATCCTACCAGCCTAAAACCCTGTAGGTCAGTGCCCCAGAGGCAGTTTGACGGCCAAAATGGCCCCACTGTACCAGGAAACGATCTGTGCAGGTGTTACCCCGGGGCATGATGTGGCCCTAAATTCTGAAAGTTCAAGTCGGATGGGAAACACCTCGGTGGTGGTGATGAAGGGGGGTCACGACCTAACAGTGGTGGCGGCGGCTTGATGCTCCATGTCTTCCAGCCTGCCTGCTCGGTGAGCCGGCTCCCATCACGGTTGACAATACTATACGTAAAGAAAATCAACATTTACGCGAACACAAATGACAACCATTTTCTAACAATCAAGTTCTCTTATATGTTATTCTTTTTTTCCAGTAAATTTCAGAAGAGAGTTATCCACACCGGGAGTCCATGTACAAACAAACAAACGCGCTATCATGAACCTACCTACACGTACATGCACGCACGCACGCACGCACGCGCGCGCGCACGCACAGAGGCGATGACCAGAGAGAAGCTCAGCTCAGCTCACACGGGAGAGGGAGAGGCGGTTATAACGTTGCGGTAATAACTGTGCGTACTGGGAAGATTTATCAACTGACGTACACAATCATGGTCTTCATCCACGTATCATTACTTCATTACACTGTCTTACCCAGCGGCAACATCTTCCCTCACACATGATCCGGGAGGCCGCTGCGTCCACACGTGCGACTCAAGTTATCCCGATACATTTTCAAGGAGAAAGATGTTATAGTGCGACAGCAAGCCTAGCCGAGTACATACGACCACCACACGTGCCGCTACATCTGTACTTAAAACAGCGAATATATATATATATATATATATATATATATATATATATATATATATATATATATATATATATATATATATATATATATAAAACATACTGAAAATGATAACGCTGGCCTTAACTCTAAAATGTATGTTGAGCATCTGAGCCGCTTCAACTGCCTTAACCACTGCTTGTCTTGCCTTAGGAATTTGGGGAGCGAAGTAAAATATTATTAATAATAAAATGCTACCATCTGCAGTGTGCTCCGGCTTTCTACACACAGATTCCACGTTTTTTTTAAGGCGAGTCTTACTCATTTTGTTTCTTCTTGTGCAAGTATTAGGTGTGCAAATAGTACAAGACTGTACCAGTTAGAAGCTGCCCAATCGTCAACAATGGTTAGCTATCTTGGATATTACAGTGAGCTCTCTAGCTAACAAAGATAGCCAGTAAACTTACATACTCTACATGAGGATAGTATCTCTGTGAGAGAAAAAGGCATGGGTCTATGCCATGCCTATATGTGCTACTGGCGATGGCTGCCGGGAATAAAGTACACGCTGCTAAAGTTAGGATTTTAGAATTATGAGCAACTCTGCCGACAGAACGCGACAACAGGGCTGGAGAAGCGCCAGGAAGAGTCTCATGTGGGGCGATGGATCCTATTTCACCTCAGCAGTGACCAAGATAACTGTTAAAACGGGGTAGACAGATAATAAGGGTTGGCTGTGCTAGGAGCGAGACTACGGTGCAAAGAACTTACGAGTCAGGTCAAGAGCCAAACCGTCATATCCAAGGTTAGTAGTAGGGGGTCATGCTCTACGGTCGTCATGTCGGACGTACTCAAGCGATTGACATAAATCAGAACGTTAGAGGATCAGGGTGTGTCTTTTTTCCCTGACACTGCTTCCCTCGGGGGGTGGTCATCACCAACCGGGAGGAAGCAAGACGACCAGCACGGAAGAGGAATTGTTCTAAAAACCAAAACTATTTGGAAGCCTTGTTTGGCATGGGACTGGAGGATTCCGAGCGCGATTACAGAGTTACAGATGTTCCAATAATACTAATGTTTGGATGGCGTACTAAGGCCGGTGCTACAGAGATCGGATTGCGCTTATAGCAACTGTTTCCTATGCCAAACTAACGAGATGTATATTCTACCGAAATATTCCTCCCCCCGGCCTAAGTATAGTGGATAGTAAGACGTTCTAGTTCCAGATACAAAAGTATATATGTACCATTTTCTTTCCGGTTAAAAAATGATGAATTTCATGTAAAAACGTTAAATCTGACTTCAAAAGACACTGCATTAAGCTAACCTCAAAAAGTTCAAAGTTTTGAATTAAACTTCAAAAGAGACGGGTATCATAAATCAAGCCTCAAAGAGTATAGTGTTTTAAATTCATCTCACGAGGACCAAAACTTCGTGAATCAGACAAAAGTCGCGGAGTGCACAGTTTTTTTGAATCAGACTTCAGACGAGACTGGCTTAATACATCTGACCTTAAAGGAGTGCAGCATTGTAAATCAGGATTCAGAAGACTCGCACCTCGCTGCAACTATCAAGGTCGCACTGTTTACAACACTGCATTTCATTCTACTGAGTCTCGAGCGCTCCAAGAAAATGTGGGTGTTCGTCACAGAACCTGTCACGGGTTCCGATCACAGAGCCCGTCATGTGCCTTGTCACACTCACAATCCAGGATTTAAATCCGTGTGCGCCGGTACTTGGTGACTCAGAAACGGGCACCCCGCCCCTTCCTCAGCCTCGAATCTATGTATACCTGTAACAACCCGCACGACAAACCCGTACCATCAACACCGCTGTACGATCTGTACCTCAAACACGGTAAATCTTTTTGGCTTTATAAACCCCGTACGTCTGCCTTCTACGTAAATAATATCGCACAACTCCCTGTTTGTGCCAGCGTTATGATACCTCCAATAACTGAACCGCAATAACCTTGTGCAAGTCTAGGTATGTACCAATGTCACCTCCTCAAGTCGGATACACCCAAATATGTAGCCTCTTAAAGAAACGAACTGGAATCTTTCTGGCAACGAAATTTGAAATATACAGAATTAGAAATACAAGATACGTAGTACTAACTAAAGTATCTGGTGTGTAATTTGTAAAGTACGTAATGGATTATTACCAATTTTGGGATAATCCCCAGGACTAGAAGAATGCTAGCAGCATGCAGTAATCCCTTTCGCACACCAAAGCTCTCATACGTTGGGAAAGCTTACCACAGTGTCCCAAGAAGCACTCACCTATATCATGATGGCTGCGTCAAAACATATATATATATATAAAACTCTCTCTCTCTCTCTCTCTCTCTCTCTCTCTCTCTCTCTCTCTCTCTCTCTCTCTCTCTCTCTCTCACACACACACACACACACGCAGGCACAGAATCGCACGTAGCTAAGACAAGGACGGGTGCCAACGCACATTCCTCCGAGGAAGGTTCGGGACCAAAGATACGACAAATTTAACCCCCGAACGAAGACTAACTTAAACACACATCATAGACAAACTTCCTGGTAGTTATATCTCAGATGTTGTTTACAGCTGACCAGTACAAGGCAAAACTATCGTGCACTCAACCATGACAGCCATTGGCAGTACAGGAGTTCCCGGAAATTGTAAAGGCATCTAAGGCGGCCTTGTGACCGCGGAATTAGTCACCACAGGCTGGAGCCAACTTCCCAAGTGTCATTTTTTTTCTTTTGTCATCCATTCAGTTGTTTATTGAGTCGTTTGTTCCCTTTTTTTTAAACCCGCTAAAACAACCGTTTTCGCATTTTATGTAAACACAGTTCATTTCTCTTCAGGGCAAATAATGAAAATTAGTTCAGCCACTGGCTTGTGGTAAATAGAATCATATCTAGAAGTCTGTGTTTAGTTCACATGTTTGTGTTGAATGTGTAAATCCAGATGTACATGATTAGTGTTAATCAATATGAAATACAATTCTAATGCAGAATCGAGAAAATTCTAGGGCAACCAGCTACAACATTGTTTGAATCTTCGGTCCATATACATGAATCTCAAATCTGCGTTTTGCTTCGATTCTTAATCCATATATTTGTGTAAGCCGTGCTTTTATCTAAATGCATGTGACAAGCTACCATAAATAAACTTACAAAACTAATGCTGAATCCAATATTCTTGGGTTATCAAGTCAACCTTTTAACGATCCCACATCTTAAGATGCCTGCCTTCATAACTCATACACAGAATTTCATCTATCAAACAATCTGACAGAAATAAACAACCCCCCTGCTTTAGGTGATGGCATGTGCGATGCTACCCAGCAGCTCTGGAAGGGTGCCACTATACACCTGGCCTATACATCAAGCCCGGATGCTACAGCTGTAGACTAAGACGTGAATACACAGTCTGATAAAAGGAGCAACGGCCTCAATGTAGTGGTTTGAGATTCACCCGGTCTGAATGTGTATACGAGCATGCGCACTCCTTGTGCGCATTTACAGCCAAATCCATACACCATGACTCATTCTATATCCAGCAACTGAAAACGTTTTGGGTTAGTCATGGTTATAAATGATACTCATAAACTCTAGATCAGAAAATTAACTTTGGTGTATGCGCAGTTTAAAACTAACCAAATGGGAGCAATCTTTAACCGTAACACCGATGGCATATTTTTGTGCCAAAGCCATTTCTAGTCATCGTGCTCAAATCAGCCTTACGCTGTGTGATCTCCGTCAGGGACAACAATATGGTTTCTGGAATTCGGCAATATACATTAAAAATCAACTACTTAAAATTTTTCCACTATGTTCCATTTCGGCGAAAGTGCCCGCTACACATGTCTGCTTTCGCATGAAAGTATAATGAGGATGAAGCCTACTACTGCATAAAA
The DNA here is from genome assembly GCF_036320965.1 of Panulirus ornatus. NCBI lineage: Eukaryota > Metazoa > Arthropoda > Malacostraca > Decapoda > Palinuridae > Panulirus > Panulirus ornatus. The sequence goes on from NC_092281.1 coordinate 11,843,633, forward strand.
GCCTATTGGGATGCAGCATACACCACGAAAACCTACTGGGATGCAACATATTACTACACATAAGGATATTAGGATGCAGCATACTACTACACGAAAGCTTACTGGGATGCAGCATACTGCTACACGAAAGCTTAGTCACTACATTACTGCACGAAAACAGTTCCGAGAAAAAAATCTAAAATGTTCGCCAAAAGGCGCTTGCCAATGATGGCTAAGTTGCCACATTAGTTGCTTGTACATCGATATACCCTCACATCTTAACTCCCTCCCAACCCCAACACCTTCTGCTCCCATCCCATGAGTAGAGCCTTAAATGAAGAACCCTTCCCAAATCCACTGTCAAACCCCACCTATTGACTCATAATAGCAGGGCTTCTGCTTTTGAAAATGGCAAGCGAGTTTACAAATTGTTTTGCTTATTCTGAGTGTGGTCTCCTTAGTGAGTTAATAAATCTGGAACTTCGAGCTATTTCTTAGAATAAGAGCCATTAAGATTAGGATAGCAAAGTCCAGCATCTCGTTTCTAAATTTAAGGGTTGGGGATGCCTTCAGAATGGTCTGCTATACATGTACCGGGCCAAATACCTCTCATCGGTCCAGCTGCCCGATATATCATTTTACAAAAGGAAACCGTTCCCTTTTACGTTGCAAAACTAGGGGCAGTTCGAAGTAACCTCTCTTGTGAACATACTTCGACATAATTAGCTCGATTGAAATATTATATATATATAAACACGTAAAGAATTTTATCAAGAAAAACCGCATCTCTGTTTACCATTCAGTCGTCAAAACCAGTACTGTACTCATAAATCAGAGAAATATATAAATGTACAAAAAAATAAGCAATCAATTTTCTTTATAAATTTACTCAAAGATTTGATGGTTTTCTTTCTTCGCATACTGGATTTCCAGGATTTCGTAGTGTCCCCATAATAATAATAATAATAATAATAATAATAATAATAATAATAATAATAATGGCTGAGTCAGGGCTTATGAAGTGGTCAGGAGAGAAAACATGGAGAGGTGTGTGTGGGCTTTGCTAGGGATAACGAGCTCTTGATTCCGGTGCATTATAACGTCATCTAGAGACTGAGTGACAGTAAATGATGCCTTTCTTCGTTTGTTTTCGAAGCTACCTCACTACACGGGAAACGGCGATGATGATGATGATGATAATAATAATAATAATAATAATAATAATAATAATAATAATAATAATAACATACATTAACATTTGGGGAAAATGTATCTTTGTAAAACTTTTTTTTCTGAATAAAGTAATGGAAATCAGAAAGCGCAGCTAAAGAGACGTCTTGGTTGAGCTCATTCATGAAGATTGGAAGGAGTTAAAACAGCCAAGGCGGTATCATAACTGGGAAATTAACCCGCGTCTTGCTGCAGAAAGTGACAGGATTCTGACACCGCGCCGAATGGCATGAGAGATGGATCGTGAAGGATGGCAAAAATTATTTGTCAGCGTCATAGTTGCCTTCAAACACATGGATATAAACAACATACAACCCTCCTAAACTGGAATATGAAACAAAAAAGTTTTGTTTCCATATCTAAGGAGGAAAATCTAACTGCTGGAGCGGTTCTAATGAAATCATACAAGAATGGCACAGCGGAATGAGCTACAAAGGCAGGAGAGGAAACCTTCGATCTACACACTGTATTAAGAAAGCTAACGGTATATATGACCTCAAATAAATTCCAAGGAGGCCACAACGACGTCAACATAGAAAAGCTCTTTCGAAGGCCAAGAAGAATCCAGAACAAAGGGCACAACTAAAAGATAGGCAGGAGAAATGTACGAACGAATGTGAGGAGACCTCTTCAGCAATTATGGACACGTGGAAAAGCTACGCCAAGAGGAAGTAAATGCAGCCATCACTATAAAATTTAAAGCCTTTATGATAAAAAGGTAATGTTAAGAGTAGGGCTTAGCGGGTTTCTCTCCCTCACCATACGTACAACCAGTTCCAAGTTCCATATACCACACCACCGTTAACTGCCCAGGGACCGTGTATCTGGTGTCAGGTGGCGTCCATGATTCAAATGGCTAACACTGGACAAGTGAACAGGGAAACGTAGTTTACTGCCCATGGCCATGGACTTGGCACCTCATCTAGCACTGGTGGGCGACAGCCTCCATATACATGACCCTGTGCCCTTGGCGTGGGGCGGGAACGCTGCATAGGGCTGGCGTAGGCGGTTTGCACCAACACTGGGCGAAGACACCTTCCATCATATCCTATGGCTCCATTAAGGTAGCGACACTGTAGCAGCGGTTGTGTCAGTTAGGCTGCCGCCACATTAGAACGATAAGACTCAGCTAGCCGGAAGTGGCAGATGACTAGGCTACTGCGGAAAGGAATGAAGGATGCAGATTGCAGCGGGAAGGACTAAGGTCTCCCGGCATATACAATCATTATAACAATAACGCCACAGCACAATACAGTGAAGTAAAGGTTCTATGCTTGGGTGCTCAGACACAATCATGCCTTGTCACCGAGTTATTTCTAGGTACAGCGGCACTTAGCAGATCCGAGATCAAGTGGGTGCAACAGTCCTAGCTACCATGACAAGTTCCAACTCTTTACCCACTTACTATGCAAAAGACAAACTACAAAGCTAATGATCCCTCGCCCGAAATACAGATGCGGGATCACAACCAAAAACTTCTGGGCTTTCTGCGCCTCAAAATCTGTTCACGTTTTTTGTAACCATTTCAAGAAATCTACACTATATTCTAAGGAAAAAAAAAGTCATCGTACCAAATGCAAAAGTAGGTAATTTATGTGTGCATTTGTATTAATTCGTATTAATAAAAGTACATCCTACCATGATCCTGTTATCCTGCATCTACAGTGCAGTCATCCTGAGCAGATATGTGTCATGTCGACATGTCTAGCCACCGCTGAGAAATTTATAAATGGCGAAGGTCGACGCTCGCCACCACAGACGTGCCCCGAGGCTACTGGATCCGCGAGCACAGGGTCGTACTTCGTACTCCGGGCACACACAAGCCGTACCTCGTGTGATACACATTCTCAAGTTGCAACAGACATTCCAACTGTTTCAGCAGCGACTTAGCGAGGTGGGATTCATCGTGAACTAAAGTTTCAAAACCCCACTATCGATCCAGGTGATCGGTTCACTTCGTTTTCAGCGGTTATCAAGTTTTAACGAACAATTTCGCACTCATACAGGTACTTGTACCCGTCTCCCCCCAACCTCTTTCTCTCATAATTAAACTGGTACCATGGGACATACAGTGGACTAACGCCCTGCCAAGGAACATGATGGAAATAAAACTGGGGCAGGAGGAAAAAAAAAAGTTAAAATAAGATGAGGAAGAGAGCGAGGCTGCGGCAAGGCCGGGTATGTGGAGGTGAAGGCTATATAGCCAGGGCCGCCCACACACCCACCCGCCCACGCATACACAACTTTTGCCGCCTTACTTTAACTCTGGCACTATACCAACACCCTGATCGGCTCTAGGACACCACTTGCCCGACATAGCCTAACTGGTGCACAGGTCTTGCCTTGGCTAGCGGCGCGCAGCGTTTAGCATTACATGTGACGCCGGCAGCACTTGCCTTCCGACAAACAACCACCTAAGTAAAATATTCCGCAGGATTGCTCGACTGTCTGCGCGTGCCGCGGATTTCCAATCTCATGCACTGGTTCCATCTCTATATTTAATAACCATAGGGTAGGTGATACATTTCAGAACACCTGATACGTGATCAACCTACGAAGTAGCGGTTTACAGCCTAGGATGATGCTAAAGTAGACTCTACGCCAACGACGTCAAAATATACGAGGCATCACAGCCTAGACTCCCCAAAGAGAGACATTCTTACGTCAATCTCGTCTCGTCTGAGTCACAACCAACAGTAATCAACGCGGGGGTGCTGGTCACGTGATGTGACTAAGGCAGCTGTCATGCCGCGGGAGAATGATATTACGTTGTGCCGCCGCGCCTACTCCACGCAGGATCTCTACCTGTGTCTTCTCCAACCAGGACCATGGATAGGAAACGCCCCTCGGTTGACGTAAGCCCCCCCCCCCCGAGTTTCCTCCACAATAGTATCAAATAGCAACTGTTTTTCAGCGGTAAACATTCACGTGATCCAGGAACTGTTTGGGGGTCTCACAGTCTGGGTTAGAAGAGAGATAAGAATCTTAGTGCATGTGGCAATGACATATAGTATCAGCAGGTGTTGTGAGAAGTCGAGAAAGTGATTTGTTCCTGGAACATATACCTTCATAGAGAAATATCTTGAAATAACACTAAATGATGGCTCTAGGAAGTGTTAAATATATGTTTGGATAAAAAAAAAAAATGGATGAAAAGCAGTTAATGGCAGGTACAAGATTTTCCGAGATGTCTTAAAAAAAAAAAAAACTGTAAAAGGAATAATCTAAAGATGAGAAAAAATATGTAGGAGGAGTGAGAAGTGGTGAGGAAGAGGGCCAGGTGGGGGGTGAAGGCCCGGCGCGCCAAGCGTGGATGACACCAGGCTAAAATTGACCCTGGCGGGTGCCAGTGACTGCCTCCCGCACATGCGCAAGAATTCACAGAGATCGAGAGGAAGAACCGGAGGGACGCTTGTGGTATTATGCTGCCTCCTCACACCTCTCGGAAAATACCGTGAATCCTAAACGACCAGGGTGGTGATGCCCGCGTCTCCATGATGCAGGAACCACCACACCTGAGCAACACTACCACGGCCACCGTTATGGCCACTGCTATCACAACCCCACTGTATGCCCTTTACCACCACCTTATACCATCGCTAACCGCCATAAAAATGATCATCTCTAGCATATCCAGGAATACAAGCAGTATTCACCACCACCAGCATAACTATTTAACGAACACAACCGCTACTACTACTGCTACTACAACTAGCATTAGTAACGCCAAATTTCACTAGTAATGCACACGACCAGCCGTTACTTTGTTCAACACAAGTGGGGATTGAGAAGGGTTAGGACGACACTGAAGCCTGCTGTCCTCATTTTTTTTTTTTTTCACTAGGGGTCAAGGACAACCTACACCCATAATCAAGAGGATTTTGGGATTTGTCACAAATCAACGGTTTGATTTGTGCAGTCGCTATCTAACCTATCCGTCAGCCTAACTTAGCCTAAGAACTCGCACTAATTGTATCATCTGCTAACAGTATCATCGAAAATCCTTGTTTATTGATAATGTTTCACCAGTATCAAATGCATATCAGCACCGTTGACTATCCTGTATTGCAAAACAGAGGGATCAAAGTATCATACCAGGGTAAGGTACGCGTGGTAGCTATGACCAATAGTCTCCCGTGGTCACCACTCAACTCACGTATAATAACCATCCATGCCCGGGCAACTGGGTACTAATTTGATTTTTGCCCTCTTACACACCCTGTAGGTGCACAAGAGGTCCAGGAACTGGATCTCAGTGATTGAAGTATATATATATATATATATATATATATATATATATATATATATATATATATATATATATATATATAACCCCAGGGGCTCTGGTAGCTCCAAGGCTGCGCGATACTCAATAGCAGACAAGACCGTATTCCTCTGAACGAGTTCTTTGACGAAATTACTCGCTGATTTGTCAACTGACACAACTGACAAAGAATGTCTCGTCAAAAGTTATTTTTTACTTGCGTAGTAACCTCAAAGCAGATAGAGTCCAGTACATATATATATATATATATATATATATATATATATATATATATATATATATATATATATAACAACCAAGAAGCTACCGGATTCCGCCTGCGCTAGGTTACACCGCGAATGAAAAGCCACCTTTGGCGAGGTTGTATCGTTGGGAGTAGTCTCGTCATAGAGCTTCTCATTCTAAAGAGGTCTACATTTCCCTGGTACTGGAAGTAGAGCAGCGTTGGGCTGCAAAATCCTTTAGAAAGGTCCTGGGTAACAATAGGACTCTCATAAAAACTGTTCCTTGGGTAAATACCAATGAAGAAACAAATAATGTCACCAATGAGCTACACCTTCAAGTGGCGGCACCGAGATTAGGAGGAAGGCCACAACCACCAGGGAACAAACCAGCGGCAGCATCGAGATAAGGATGTTGCCAGCCCCCACCAGAGTTTGTCTCTGCCTAGACCTGAGCGGTACGGGAGCCCCATACATGGGCATCTTGGACCCGGATGGCAAACGTTTTCTTACTGTTATACAACCCTCTGGACTCCGTTTATGGAGCTCCTTTAACAAGCGAGGCTGCACTCCATGCATGAGCAAGGAAATGATGCGTTCCTCTCGGACGACATGATCCTGGGCGAGGTTACTACTTTCCGTCGACTGCCGATGATCCATCATCACCTACAGAAGGCGACTTCAAGCTCCCGGTGCAGCCACTTGCAGGCAAGGTCCGGTAACATTTCTCTTCAAGGCTGCGCAGCAATAAGGAGAGGGTGAAAGGATGGACTCCTTTTGAGTGAGAAGTTCCTCAGTAATACTGTCCTCCATTCGTTCAGCGACGATGATACATGTGATATAAAATCACAGCCTCACATAATAACCAGTTGGCAACTCAAGAGTTGCCGACTGTGATGACTGTATATTCATTTCTCTCCATCGCTAACCTGTACAACTTGACCTTCTCCAGACTTTACTAACAACAACAACCTGTTTAAAGGCAAATTTTCCACTTCCAACAAAAATCTGTAATATAATTTTCCCATTCATTCTCTACCTCTCTATCAGTTTAGATCCTTTATATTTGTCAACTAAGGCTTGGTCTTTATGGGGACTTTTGACCAGTCAATATATATATATATATATATATATATATATATATATATATATATATATATATATATATATATATATATATATATATATATATATATCTGTAATTAAATTCTTTTTTCAATACGGGAAGGAAGGGCGCATCTCTCTCTCTCTCTCTCTCTCTCTCTCTCTCATGGGCTACAATCAGTATTCAGAAACCAACAGAAAGTTATTGCTGTTGTAGTGTCTTACGGTAATGACAATATTTTGATAAGGAATGCCAGGGATACAGAGCGGTGGGGAAGGGAAACAGTGTTGAGGGAGAAGGGAGCGTGGTGAGGAAGAGAAATGGATGGGGGGACACAGCAGCGAGTGTGGTCGGGAAGAGTGAGAGGTTGGGAGGGAGTAGTGTGTGGAGCCCGAGGAAGACCCTAACCAACACAGGCGGCGACGGTCCACGGACAGAAATACCTGGGGGAAGTAAGCTCTCCCTCGCCCCAGAGATTATGGCACCGGCCAGCACACCACCAGCAAGCTGGGGGTGGGAGGGATAAGGGCCAGGAAGGGCTGCACTGGGGAGGGAGCCAGCAAGGGCTGTGCTGGAGGTTGGGGGGATGAGGGCTACGAAGGGCAGGGAAGAGGGCCAGAGTTGGCTGCGCTTCAGATAGCAGGGGAGAAGGCCAAGGAGGGCTATAGTAAAGTGGGAGGGAATGAGGGCTAGGGAGAGCTATGCTAGGGAAGGCAGGATTGAGGTCCAGGGAGGGCTAAGCAGAGTGTAGTGAGGAAAGTCAGTGGGGGTTATGCTGAGGTGGGAGGGATGAAGGCTGTACCGTGGAGGGCAAGGGAGGGTTAGGGGGGGCTGTGCTGAGGACAGCAGGGAGTAAGCCAAAGAGGACTGTGCTGGGGAGACAGAGGAGAGTGCTGTGTTCAGGGTGGCAGGAGGTCAGCGGGGTTCGGCAGGAGACAGGGCGGGGTAGAGGGACTGAGAATCCACAAAGGAAAGGCAGTGTTGCATATTAGACGAAATATCTTCATGATAAGGAAGAGGAAACCGTAAAATGAAACCCATGGTGAAGAGCAGGTCCTCTCAACCCAAACTTCCCTCCCCCCAACATCTGCCCTTCCAAAACATACCACACCGCATCTCACATGCATCACACCACAGACACCTTCCCTCATCACACCGCATCAGAATCCAACCCAGGAAGCAGGACGGATATCTTTGCGGTCACGCAGACCCCCCCCCCCTCCACCCACCCACACCTTACGAGGCTCCGCAAGCAGCGGGATCCCCCAGGATCTGAGGGCACCAGGAATGGCCTTAAGAGTGTCCGTATCTGCCGCAGATATGGTGAGTGGTCGTTGAGCACACAGATGGTGTGTGTGTGTGTGTGTGTGTGTGTGTGTGTGTGGGGGGGGTGTTACACATTCCTCTCTTAGAGGTGGCCAGTCATCTGGCTCACAGGGGTAGTCATCAAGCCCACAGGGACGGTCATTTGCCAGGCTCACAAGTGACGTCATCAAGTCCACTGGGGGCGGCCAGTCACCAAACTCAAAGGGGACGTCACCAATTTCACAGGGGGGGTCACCAAGACCACAGAAGGTGGGTCAATCACCAGTACCCTTGTGAGGCAGGTCACGGCAGCCACCACCACCACCTCCGGACACGACCACAATTGCCATGGTCGTTACGGGTGTTACGACGGGGAGAAAGAAAAGTGGGCGTGACAGTGTCGTGCCACGGCATACAGCGATGGACGGCGGTGAGGGAGGGTGGTCAGGCCTGAGAAAAGCCAGCACCACTCCATCCCTTACAGGCAACTTCCGGTTCACGCCTCACAACAACACACACTATACAAACCAATGAATACGTCGAAGCACTCCAGGAATATCATCATACTCAAAAGTGAAGTCACAGTGTCCAAAGGTCTTTTTAATCGTCGTGTACTGTTATGTTAACACTTGGAAGAGATTGAGAGGGGAGGGGGTGGTGCCTGCAGTCACTGGCAGGGTCTAGACTGTGTGCCTGAGGCTGCCTTGTTCTTGGGACCGACGGGCAGAGGGTGAAGAGGCCTGTGACGCAGCTCTGGTTTCTCCCGGCCACCGACAACGTGGCTCCATCAACAAACAACACCAGTAACAACAAAGTCAACACAAAAAACAACACAGAACTAACAATAACAACACCATCGCCATAAGTCAGCAGCAGTACCACCACCAAAAATGGCCGCACAACCAAAAACAGCTCCAACAATAGCAAACCTAGCCAAAGCCTCACCATTCACTGCCATGGAGTTATCAGGCGCCGCTGCAACAAGTACCGCCCAACCCTGACCACCACAACAATGGTAAATGATAATCTCTCAAACTCTATATGCACAGAGGTGGGGAATTTCCGATTTCTTTTCATTCCAAAAGGAACCACAAACGCAACATCGCGTAATCTTGTTTACATTATTTCTAAGAACAGAGGCTGAACGAGGAAAACGAGGAAAACCATGATGAAAATGCACGACCCTACGTAGTTTAACTTAATAAGGGTCAGGTTAAAGTCCAAGCCATCACGCCCGAGGGTCGAACCGCTGTGTTCAAGTGGTTAAACATTATCCTTAATGGACCGGATGTACTTGTATTTTTAATCCCCTTAAAAATTCTACAGCATCCTACTTCTACTGATGTGTTTTTTCCAGCTTTTTAGTCTCGTTCCATAGTTTCTTTGATCTGTAGTAATTAATGTTATGAGTCTTCTTTCTGTAAAAGTATTACAGGTATATAATTATGAAATGTAAAATTTATAACCCCATCACTTGCATTAAACGTTTTTCTACAATGGATTTTGTTGCACACGCATATTGTATTTTCCTTTTAATATGTTAGAATAATGTGTGACCAATACCCAGTACCCACCACAGCCTCCTTCAAGTAGTCCTATGGGAAACCCCAGAAATCGTAGGTGACTTTAAAACTCTTCTATGATCCCTAGCGACTCCTGGGAATTACTGGATCCAAACCAACCGAAAAGACGGCTGAACGGGGCCCCGGAAGTCGGTAAAATTTCAAAATATCAATAAATTCATCAAATAACAGGAAACAAATAAAAATTGTATAGATATTCATTGGGGCCCCTCCTTCAAGAGGACCCCTAATCCCCTCTCCCGGGGGATCACAAGCTAACCCTTCCCTAGGGCCTGTGTCTAGTCTGTGGCGGCCCTAACGGGATTCCCATAGGAAAATCTAAACAATCCTCTACACGGTTTCTGGCCATCCTAGTGACCCTCTTCACTTAGATCCCAGGTCACCATGCAAGATGGAGAGGCCCCTAAAGATCCGTCAGGTCCAGCATCCCCTGGATGGAAGGTCATCAGTGGCCAGATGTGGAACAAGACGGTCCGGACCTGCCAGCGAGGCACGACGAGGTGAGGCCGCCAGTGTGTCCATGAATGTAAACAAACGAGGTCATTGAAGCAGCAGCCCACTCTCACAATCACATCACTCGTCAAGTTCTCTCTAAACAGTCCCCCACGTAAGCACCTGAAGAATCTATTGGTACACTAAACACTTTAAGAGTACGATCATGAAAATACATCTTTCGGGGCAATTCCATACCAATCTTCGCAAGAAGTGGAGACCCTCCTATAGATGGTTTTCACTTTGTCATGGTTATCCAAGAACAAAGACCACAAAGGATCTTTTAACATAGTGGGGCAATTTCCAAGTGAGCCTTCTTTCTCCCCCTAGTACACAAGAACAAAGAGCCATTCTTATCCACCCAAAAAACTAGGCCCTTACTCTTTATCTCTGCGCACATAAATGGACCCTTCGGAAAATATGCCCTAGTAGCGAAAATTCCTTAGAAGGTGCCCTGAAAAGACCATAAACTTCATCAGTGAATCTCGTGTTTAAAGGTAAAACTCTTGCTCTTCCTTCTTGCTACATTCCTAATCTCTAAAAGTTGCCACCATCGCCCTAGAAACTATCAAAGCACCCGTGGCTATCATCATATTCATTCCTCCATAATTTTACTGACCGAAGACTACTACATTAGTTCCTCAAACACGCCAAAATATATCACCTCGCAACAATGCCATCGTTCTTTCCGATGTTCTCATTTAGAATTGGAGATGGTGAAGGTCCGCACCAAAATGGTAAATGTGCTCAAGTTGCATCTTTAATGATGAGATGAAGAACGTCCCATATGGCTATATTATTGTTCATCCAAAACCTTTAGATTTCTATTGTCTGTATCTTTTGACTTGTGGAGAGCACTTCTACAAAACTATATACCTGTGGAGGTGAATTATGGGTGCCGAGTGTAGTGGGTTGCAGTGAGACTGCTACATCCGATAGCCCTCACCCCACACACCAGCAGGATGATGTTGGCCAGCCAGCCTAGCCTCACACGCTCATCCCCATCAGTGGTGGTCATTGTTGTTGTATCTGTGTTCTTACTAGCTAAATGAAACTGCATCAAAGAAGCCAGAATCTTTAAGTACCTTGACGGTAAACAAATGAGTCTGATACAGTATAAAAAGCAACCTTCTCCAACATTATGCAATGGAACTATTTGTAGTTAGTGAATACTACAATCAGGAAAAAAGAACAAGGCAGAACGAACTATACATATACATAGAGATACAAGACACCGCCAGCTTGTCCTTATATGAATAATACTCAAACTTTACGTGAGCAACAACACAAAAAGATATATGGCTACAATACAGAGTAATTGCAAGTATGAAGGACCAGCCAATGGCTAATTTTTTCGTTTTAAAGCACGACAGTCACCACTCGTCTGATGTCAGAATCAAAACTCCCACTTGGTACTTCTCACGCTTTAAGAAAATCTAAAAGTATTCTGAATTACAGGATAGAGAACAGAAACCAGACTGAGCACATTTGTGAATAAGGTAGCGTGCGGCAATGATAATAGACTGTTAACACCACCAAAGTCTTTGGAGAGAACTTCACGGGCCGTGAATAGCGGATGTGGTTTATAATCACTGAAGGTGTTTGAAGTATATGCTGATACTGGAGGCCTTAATAACCCCGGTAGTTGATAAGCTTTAAGCCTAGCTACCAATCATCCTTCCACAAGCGTCATATACATAATGAGCGTAGATGTAGTCTTGGAATTACCTTCAGCACCTGAAGCAGATGATTAAGATGGTTCGGTTGGTGGTTATAACTTGACCGTGATTTACAGAGTGACCTGTATATGTAGACAGTATATTGTCTGAGAGTAATGCTAAACACAGGCAGGAGCTTCATCAGTTCAAGCATATTCGACAGGTGGTAATCGACTGATTGTAACACGTTTAAGTTGAAAGCCCTAATCAATGATCATAGCGGTCGAGAGGCCAATAGCCTAAATAACACTCACACATGAAAACTGTCCGTTATACCAAACTTTTCCAGAATAACAAACTCACAGCTGGCTATAGTGATCCATACTTTCAAACGACTCATCACTGCCCAGTCTCTACCATACACTTACAAACCACTAACCATCCACACCACCACAGTGGACAACACACAAACGGAAACCAATAAAAAAATGTGAGGATCCAAGGAAAATCCAAGACCACACCGGACATTCCTAGCATCAACATCACCGGGTGACAACCTCTACATCTCCCATAATTCACTCCCACTGTTCACATTTACGGAGTGATACATGAGTTCATGTAAGCGGACACAACGCTATTTCAGCAGCGATACACAAGTATGCAAATGTTGAGTGAATAAAGTGCGACGTAGGGCAGGGAGGATCAAGGTTAGGTAGCCAGCGATATAACACCTGCTCTGTTGTTATCTTCGCTTTGTATAACACCGCTCCCTTGTTCTTAAAATAATTCACAATTCACATTGATTCACGAAGGATGAGTCGGATATTTAAAGGATGACAAGAAAATGATATACGAGAAGCAGATTCGCCTACCATAATCATGTGTTAGTTGGCAGCGGTATGAGATGGCGGCCTGTGGAGCCCACGCATACCTCTCTTCCACAGTCCAGGTTAATCAATCTCTTTCTTTTACGCGATCTTAGAAAACCGAATTTTCATATTTTCCCGGTATAGTCAACAGCTATGCCATACGGCACAACACTGACAAAATTCTTGAACAATACCCGTATATAATAACTCTGACAATTGAATAAAAAAAAATCATTACATAAGGGGTAAATACTTTTTGCATATGCTAATGACCTGGGGAGTGAAGCAAGGCGAGGTGAGTTATGCCCACTGTTGATGCTTCGGTTATACACACACGGAGCATTCCAAGACCAATGGTGTCAGGTCTCCATTACCACACCTCGATTGTAGCAGCGCCTCCGCTAACTACTATGTTGGCCGGCGAATAGTTGCATTCGAGCCGAGCGCTTCTTCCACTTCGTGAGCAACCATAAATGCTGTGCGACACTTGGTACCAGCTAAAATGTAGAGGCCACCCAGAGTGAACGAACAACGTCATGATCCCTGTACTTTGTAGTGTACCGCCACTGATAGCCTATCTCTTACCCTCCCGCCATGTCTAACCTTCCACCATTACCCACAACATATTCATCATCATCGACCCATGTCAGGTCCAAAACGATCAGCATGGCACATAGTGACATGGATATAACTTTTTGTTAAACCTAATTTCCTTCCCCGCTTTCGCCACGTAGCGTCGGGAGCAAACAACGGTCTTGTCGCAGTGCACATCCCGTTACCTGCTTTAAGGTGTATTAAACCGAAAACTGAGCTATTAGGTATATTGGGGCAAAATCTGGGATATAATAATAATAATAATAATAATAATAATAATAATAGTTAAACTACTTGAACTACTGAATAGTATATAGCCACTCGGGATGAATGAAGCTTTTAAAAGTAGAAAGGATTGACAGCTGCTGGCCACCCATGATCAGACAGTACAGAGGATTCAAGAACTTGGTACATGAAAGTAACATGTCATGATACGTTTGCTTTATAGCCATCACCACAACCATCATCCTGAGACAAGAATCACCACCAACAACTTTAAAAGCTAAGCGTCGTCACCATCCTGAGCCAAGCATTCATACCAATCTGAGCCAATTTTCCACACCATCCTGAGCCAAGCATCACCACACTAATCAAGAATCTCCACTATCCTGAGCCAAGCATTCCTACAATCTTGAGCCATGCATTTCCACCATCCCCATCGTGAGCCATTGATCTCCATCCTGAGCCAAGCATCTCCACCATCCCCATCCTGAACCGAACATCTTCACCACGTCCCCATACCGAGCCAAACATCTTCATCCCCGTCCCGATCCAATCATCATCATCACCCCTATCCTAAATGAAGTTTCTCCGCCATCCCCATCCTGATCTGAGCGTCTTCAAAATCCCCGATCTTGAGCCAAAAATCATCAGTCCCATACCGAGCCAAGCATCCTCACCATCCCCATCTTGAGTCAAGCATCTCCACCATCCCCAGCCTCAGTAAAACATCTACACCATCCCCATCTTAAGCAAAGTATCTCGACCATTCCCATCCTGAGCCAATCATCTCCACCATCCATAATCTGAACCAAGTTTCACCATCTTGAGCCACGCAATGCAGTCACTATCCTGGGCCAATCACTTGCATCCTGACCCTACTTTCCTTAACTTGAGCTTAGTATGATCATCATGAGCTAAGGATTGTCACCATCTAAAGCCAAGAATTATCAACATCTTGAGCCTCACATCATCATGCCAAACATCATCTTAAGCGCAACATCACTACCATTCAGAGCCCAGCATCGCCACCATATTGAGCCAGGCCTTGCAAAATCTAGACTCGGGCATCTCCATCAACACCATCTTGAGCTACCCACCACAATCCTGAGCCAAGCATCACTACCAACCACCGCCAAGCATCACCATCATCCTGATTCAAGCATGACAGCCATCCTACGCCCAACATTCCAATGTCGAGCTTAAGCCTATCATCAGCTCCATCGTGAACCAAGCATTCGCCACCACCATCCTGAGACAGACAGGTCTCGCCATCTGATCTTGAGCCAGTCATCGCCACCATCACCATCTTTAGCAAAGTACCGTCATTCATGAGCTAGACATTACTACCGTTCGCAGTTACAGGAAGCATCAGTAGAATTACAGCGAAAACGTATATAACCGGTTAGTCTACTAGTAACATTATACAGTATCCCTACACCATTCATGAAATCAAGATCAAGTGTATGTCTCGTTTCACATGACAGACGCCACACTGACAGCAGACACTAGCACCCCATAAGATCACACGTACCCCAGACACAGGAAATCCCTTGTCACCATCCGTATATGGCATTCGAAGACGATGCCACACCAGACACACAAAAATTATATAAAATCATATTATAGATATAAACTGTCGAAACCTATATTAATGTCCACGTACACACAATTTCTGTTATGTACATGTAGATCATCCTAAAAATACCGTACATATCTGTTCTACATATTTTCATCAACAATCCTCTGACTGCATTTGGCATTTTTTGTTTGGTTCCTAGAATCTCTGACACTGTACACCTTATCTTACTGTAAGGTAGACTTCTTTATTTAAGAGTTTAACCAGACAATACAAAATCATATTAAGCTTCAAACTCAGGAAATGCACCCTACAACAACGTAGATAATATACTTCGAAAATACATTTCTGTAATTCTTTTGAAAACCTTATAACGGAGTAGGAATTAATTTCGTATCTTATTTTAGCGAGTGACGTGGAAAGGGCAAAAGCATCTCGGGTAAACGAAAAACAGCTAAGAAAATGAATGAAAAAAATGAATTAGAGCTCGGGTGTTTGCAGCCCTGACTTTTTGAGGCAAAAAAAAAAAAAAAAACTAGGAAGAGACGAAGATGAAAGAAGGAAATACACTTCGCAATCTGAGGGAAGCAGCAACCAGTCGCGAGTCCAGGACACAAGCCTTTTGTGACAGAACACATGCAAATAACTCACGAAAGCAATTGCCAAAGTAACACCAGTTGAATACCTTCATTAGGGAGAAGGTAGCAGCAACATGACGTACAGGTAAGATGAATGGAAAGGTGACGCCTGAAAAATCATTAATGCAAGGCTTTTGATTACATTCAGGTTAACAGATGCAAGACTTTTAATTACATTCAGGTTAATAAACAGCAGGAGAAAATGCCATCCCATGTGATCCGTATTCCATTGTGGGGCCAGTAAAGACCAGTAAACACACGAAATAGCATCAACCTCAGCCTTTGGGAAGGATTTTATAATGATTACGTCGGGTTTCCAAGACAGAGTGGAGGTTAAGTTCAACACAGTTTACGTTATTGCAGGGATGAATTACGTTTCCATATACTGAGCAAAGGGAAACGAATGACATTTACAGGTAGGCAGATACTGAGTTTTAGCCCTATTGATTTAACTAGGTTTCTGCTTCCCCATTCCGAGATGTTGCATTTCTTGATTAAAACTCACGTATAAAAAAAAAATAGTTCACTGGTGTCCTGTTAAAAAAAAAAAGGTAAATTACAAAAGAAAATATCTTCATTTCATACATTTTGTTCTATTTGAATATTTTCCTAATGTCCTTCATGGAAATTGTGGTTGAAAAATATGGTCGTATAATTTGGAAAGTACCCCTTGAAGCGAAACAAATTAGCAATGAGGAAACATACAAGAAAATAATCAAAACATGACTAGTACAATGGCATGTTAATTTCGGTGAAAAATCGACTGACATGCATGAACGAACACAGTTCGGCAATACTCAACTTTATACACTTAACTTACACCCAGTCTTCCGCCTCTCTGCTCGCTAAGGATGTTTTCATAAGATTTCTAGAGAACACGTGGATATTACATATCGCTGCAAAGTGCAATATGATTTCCCTTTTAATTCTACAAATAATTTCTTTTCACATCTTGTGCCTCTAGAACAGCAAAACATAAATTTTGCTCCCAAAACAATATAAATTCAAGTAGCTTTGCTCTCGGTATTGCATATGCCAAAAATCTGTACCCTAAATAACAGTGACCTAAATATTGTGTGTACCCAAACGATACTGATCCATTGTGCCGCAAATATCAGCAATAAGGGAAACAGGTTTCCAGCCTGCAACAAAACAACATGACTTCACCAGGTCATTTTGTATGCAAATTAGGTGGTACTCGTCTCGCCTGATGATTCTGTGGGCAAGTGGAGTGATCCATTCCACTTTCCCTCGTACCTGTACTGCCTGAAGGGTGGAAATCAAATGTTAGTTCAAGTGAAAGTGTTGGGGATAATGCATGGTTAAAAGTACAATGGGTGCTGAATACAGCCATGCTGAGTATGGACGGTAGGGAAATAAATTTAACTTCTTCCTCTATCCATCCCATCTCTGCCAACATAACCCTGTCATCCATGAACCTAAGAATTTGGCTAATCGCCTAGACCCTACAAAATATCAAAAGCACTGTCTCTACATCATAATTTGATTATCATAAACATTTACTAAACAGTGGATGTTTGGTCCAAAGAAATAAGATTATCTTAAGTCCTCAATCGCATGATGTGCATATACGGGTAAATCATCCCCAGTTCTGTGGAATTTTTATATATAATATGGAAAGTAGTCCTCTTTCTTCTTAATTTGGTGTACAGTTACAGTGGCGCCAATGAGCACCATATTTGGGTGTTCTTGGCTGCCACTGTTTTGGCGTGGGTGCCTGACGGACGATATGCTTAGACGGGAAACTTACGGCCAACAAACAAGACTTAGATCACTTCATTCGCTCTAGATATAAAAGGATAGGTAGAGTCCAAGGGTGTGGGCGCCGTAATGAAGGTCTAAGAACAGCAACGTTTACAAAATCCTGTCCGCGTGATATCATGTCTAATTTTACCCCACGCCGAGAAAATACAACCCTGCCAGCCTGCCAACACTACCACCTCCTCCACCGCCACCTTTTTAACGTTACCGTTGCAACCTCGTCTCATTTTCCTCTTATTCTTCAAATACCGATAAATTGTTTCTAATAAATACCCAACTGTCATCGAACGCATACTTTCCATCTACATTCCAAAAAACTCATAGTTAATCATTTAGCAGTAATTTACTACAACGAAATATTTTTGTTCATCATTCGGGATCGGTGAGTGCAGTTGAGGAATGGGAGTGTGAAGTTTAGCCGTGGCACAAACACATACATATCAAGAACTTTTGTAAGTCATCACAGCTTCGACAGAATGATGTTTTAGGCCAACCTTGACAAGGAGAAAAGACTATCGAGTGATGGTACGTAAGGTGCTGGTTGACAAGGCTGGCAACTACACATCCTGTTTTGTGAATTCTATAGAGTTTTATCTGGGAAGATACTACAGCTGCACATATTATTGCATTGCACCATCTACCATCATCATATACTATAATCTAACCTGTAACTGGTGTCCGCTTTGTTCCATGGGGAGGATTTTACCCACAGATGCCACTAGCCAAGCAGGAGAACCAAGTAGGTTAACTATGTTTAGCCTGACCGCAAAGATCAGCCTTTACCACGCAAGGTTTTAAAACCCACTGCATAGATAGCCTCATGATGTCTCCAAGGTTATTAGTGTATAAAACTCCCAGAAATTACCAATGGGAGCATTGTTAATGGATCAATTAACTGTATGGAATTGCAGATGAAAGTCTTGGGTCTACATACAACTAGTTCCTCGCCTCAATGCTAGAAATTCCGGTTCACTTCCACCATGCGGTAACAGTCAGGAAACGACTATGTGTCACGACCACTGTTAACATTATCACACTACAATCCCCTGCAATGTATCCTGCCCAGGTCTGGATTCTGTAGAAACTTCTGCCTTGTCCTCACAAACACACAACATATACGAAGGATTGTTAAGTGGTTCATACCCTACCTCCAAGTATGTTTATGAAAATATCCTAGTCACATCTATACTTACAGATATGTTCATAAAGATATCCACAATCCTACCTGCCAATATGAAGATATCCTTGCGACATCTCTACATACCAATGTTCAATGTGTTCATAAAGATACATTTGTCACAACTCCACCTACGGGTATGTTCATGATATGGGGTACGTTCTTTAAGATATCCTAGCCAGAACTCACCCACCCAATATACTCATGAAAATGTCGCCACAACGCTAATTAAGTCGTTTCATTAGATATTCTAGTAATTATACCCAACATTAGTTTCTTGAAGATAACCTAAGCACAACTCTACTTTCCAGCAGTTTCATTAGATATTTCAGCAAGATGGTATCTACCGTAAGTAAAGACACCGTAGTCGTTTTATTAAGATATCCTAGCCACAACCTACCTTCCATAAGCCAAGATATCGTGTAACTGAAAACCACAATACCGAGTCTTCCTTTGAATTCTCTGCTTGCATTTTCATCTATGATGCTGAAGCATGATTTCTGTATATCTTTTTTTTTTTTTTCTCCGTGTGTGTCTCATGGAAACCATCAAGCTGTCACCATATTTCAACAAGACAGTACACAACAACCTGTTTTACAACTGTATTTATACTAGATATGAAATAAATTTTCATAAGAACACATCAGTATATCCTGAATCGTCTCGTTGCCTTTGAAGGAATGTTTTAGTATTCCATCTTGGGTTGCACCAAGCCCTGAAAGATAACGTTAGCCACAGTTCTTTGGAGACCATGTCTTATGCATACTATTGCAAACTAAGTTTTACGTTACCACAACCCTACTTAACTCACATTATCAATTATGTCTCTAAAGGTAATTCACATTATCAATCATATTTCTAAATGCAACCAATGTATATCTTGCGTTGCCAGTAGTATCTGTACGATCAGTACTATTAATGCCTACCAACAAAAAGAAGACGCAATGGATCCCTGGGCCTACCTACAGTAACCCTGTATGGATGAACTACAGTGTACCCAACTTATGCTAAATGCTTTTATCCACTTATCCCTAGATATACGTCCTTCATCCACACTATCAGAGATACGATTTCTCTCTCTCTCTCTCTCTCTCTCTCTCTCTCTCTCTCTCTCTCTATATATATATATATATATATATATATATATATATATATTATCCCTGGGGATAGGGGAGAAAGAATACTTCCCACGTATTCCCTGCGTGTCGTAGAAGGCGACTAAAAGGGGAGGGAGCGGGGGGCTGGAAATCTTCCCCTCTCGTTTTTTTTTTAATTTTCCAAAAGAAGGAACAGAGAAGGGGGCCAGGTGAGGATATTCCCTCCAAGGCCCAGTCCTCTGTTCTTAACGCTACCTCGCTAAAGCGGGAAATGGCGAATAGTTTGAAAGAAAGAAAGATATATATATTTAGACAAATAAATAATAAAGCCACATGAGCAGTTTTTAAATTAGCAGAGGAAGGAAAGCACCAGCCCATGGTATTTCTTATTTTCTTCGACTTTAGTATCCGGGTTTGGCTTAAGCTGCCGATATAAACACACAAATATCCCACTCGAGCATAATGAGTTATAGCGCTTGCTCATCAGTATGCACCGTGTAAACAAATATCAAGTCTTCATCGTCCATCCTTCTCCAAGCGTCAGCCATGTTCTCTTCCCTTATATGCACAAGGGAAACACACACACACACACAAAAAAAACATTACGCAACTCTTACTCTACTGATTCTTGTAAGTTAATGAAGGTAAAATCTATAACAGAGTCTTCCTAATCAATCTTGGGCCTGAAAGTTAGTGACCTGATGGCACCACCGACACTCGTCAGTTACGCTACCTATCACTCTTTTTAACAAGATAACGCTGCTTGTCAAAAGTACGGCAGAAAACAATACATTGATAACTATCGCTTTAGGTTTGAATAAAATTCAAATTTTTATGCAAAATACCTAACCTAATTAAGAAAAGACAAATTTAGATAAGGAACTGAATGATACTTGTTGACTTGCCAATGTAAACATTGCGCGCTCCCTGGAAGAGCAGTTACCACACCCTACTAGAGCCTTGAAGGAGGTTTTACCACAACCACCTTCCATATTCTTTATTTCTTTTCCACCTTACCGCAAGTCAAAAGCATCGCGACATCTCTGAAGGAGGCCCATTCAGGCTGTCATATATCTAAACCTACTCAAGAAGGCAGTGGACACTCCCTGATCTCTCTCCGTAATAAACATATAAAATAGGTAGATTTCCCGAGCGGATGAAAGCAGCCAACATCGTTCATTTTATAAGGTTAATGGATCATTCCTTGTCATCAATCTTAGACCTGCACCCATCCCACTCATGGCTATATTCATGAGAGTAGAACAGGTTGTAAACTCGCAATCTTTAAAAATGAAACACCTTTTAGGCAAATGCTAAAAAGGCTTTGCGAAAATTGAAAGATTCACAGATTGCTTACAACTCTCCAGTGACATTCGTAAATAACATAATCCTTTATGCATTTCCTCTGCGAGAGGTTTAAATGACGACTACGGGACATTACTGAATGGTCTGAGTTAAACATAGAGAACAAACTATTTGATTAGGCAATATGTTAAGTTTACACAATATATCATAAAAGCCGAAATAACACAGCATGAATGTTAGGAAGAAAACAGCAAAACAGGTGGAATATCCCATTCTCAACCTTGATAGGCCAAGCAAGTCACTACATATACTCCACGCTGGTCTATAAACAACTAACTGACTGTTATCATTTTGGGTGGTGCTCGCTACGCCCTATTAGGGACTATATGCCAGCAGTTGAACTAACTGCAGGTTTCATTTTCTTGCTCACACCCGCAACATATTCTGATAATGGAATCTCAAAACACAGTCAGATATACAAAACTTTCTTCATCCTTCTGAATGTTCCACAATATAGTTCTGCTAGATTACAATAGATTACCAGAGCATATTGATTTTCAATCTCGCTCTAAAATTCATTATGAACACTAAGTTCGTATATCAGTATGCGTGTCTTCGTCAGGGCCAATATATCTCAGGGCCATTTATGCAGTGAGCGTGTACTAGTCTTGAAATTATCTTGAACATCTAGAAATTATCTTGAACATCTAGAAGTGTTCGAGGTATTTCACTTGGTGGTTATGACGACGTTGACGGTTTAATGACCCTGTTACTCCGCAGGCCTAAAGACCAAATAACCGACCAACCTTTACAAATAACTACCTATTGAATACTTCCAGTATATATATATATATATATATATATATATATATATATATATATATATATATATATATACACTGAATCCAATGGCCTGGCGTTTTGTGACTGGAATATATATTCCAGTCACAAAACGCCAGGCCATTGGATTCAGTGTCTGGACAATATCAACATTTTTGTGTACATTGTCTTTATGTTTAAGAGTGTTATTCTTGGCAATGATTATTAGTACCATACCTGTGAAAAAGACAACTCCACTCGTCACTGTTACTACACTTTTCCTAAGATAGTGGGATACCGCAGCCCATCTACATCTTACACCACCAAAGGAACACTATTTTTAAACCTCTTACCAAAAATGCATCAAGTTAAGAGCAATGGTCACCACTATAGTACGATCAAGAGTAACAGCAGTGGCCAACAACGGTATACCAAGAGAACAGAACTTTCCACCATTCCTACACCAAGATAGCAGAACAGGTCACCATTATCTTAACATTAAGATAAAATCACAACAGCAATAAAAACTAGTACCTCACCAAGGTAACAGCACTGATCACCTGTGCCACACTTCATACCAAGATAACCACCGTACGTGGGATAATCTTATCATATGTAAATAACCGAGCATTTTAAAGGATTTTTAAAAACGAGGGGAAACTCCTGAGCTGGTAGGGCTGATTGTGTGACCCCCTCGCACCGGGCACCAATGGAAGAACAGGTTAGGGTCAGGGGGCAAGGTCAAAGGAGACCTGCAGATGGAGATGGGTGATCGAGAAGCCAGGTCAAGTCGTCATCTAAGGAGCGAGAAGTTAGGTAAAGTCATCCTGCATGGAGGGTGGGGGGAGGTCTTCACCCAAGTCAGGACAAGACACCTTACACCAACACTTCCTTAAATGGCCAGTCTAAATTTGCTTTTGACTTGATATCAATTTTTCAAAGAAACAGGGTTAAATAAATTTTCCTTCACTGCTTTAAGAGAATAATTAACAGCCAAAAAATATTCAGCATCTCGATTACAGGAAAGCATTATCGCAAAGTTGCTATCAACACCTGACCGCGCTAACGCTAATTTTTTTCTGCTATTGATTAGTTTACTTGAATTATTCAAACTTTGCATTCTTCCACGGACTGGTTTATCGTAAATTTGATTTACAAGTTCATACATACCTTCTGAACACAGAGAGGCGTGGCAAAGTCCTTGCCACCTTGCAGCCTGAAGCCCCATGGTGTTCCCTCGGCTTTGGCTAGCTTAATAGTCATCACCGACATCGTTACTGTATGAAGGTTTGACTGTCGAACAAAGAAAAGGAGACTTTAACTAAGGCCTACGACACTTGGGCCTCTCTCGGGACAACACGGCACTGCCAAGACCCACCTTCCTACCCCACCCGCTAGATCCGAAGCGAGCAGACGACTGACCCTTCGACGGCTTGAACTCCCGCCAACTGATGACCGATTCAAATACAGATCTATCTTTAATCTTCAAATGCTTTCTAAGGTGATATATTTTTGGTGCATATAGTCATATTTATAATTCTATACGCTTTCACTTTTATCAAAACATTATTTTCAAAAACATTCATGTCATTTAGATTCTCGTAAAGCATCAAAGTATGGAAGTCACTCAAAACAAATTGACGACATTCTTTGTCAAAAAATACGTATTTGGTAGATTTATGATTTAGATAACACATCTATATTACTTTTATATAGTTATCATTAACATTTGCCCATAGAATGAAATAATTTCAGGGTGTCTTATGAATATCATAAATATAATCATTAGCTTTTCCTAGCAAGATTTTTCATGGTTATGTTCCCTGAGGACCAATCAGCCTCTGGAGTGGGTATCCCAACCAATGAACACACTTCCCGCGAATTCTGTTTGTGAATCCACAGAAAACGCGCGAAAACCTGTAGACTAGAGAGTCTAGGGACGAGCGACAAGCGAGGGTGACGAAGGCAGATAACCGCAGGGCGTACTGGTGCAGTAGAGATTAAAGTTTTGTAGTCGGGCTGCTTGCAAACTACTTCATTATGTTTGAGGCTCGTCTTGTTCAGGGAAGCCTGCTGAAGAAGGTGCTGGACGCCATTAAGGACTTGCTAAATGAAGCGTCATGGGACTGTGCAGACTCCGGCATCCAGCTGCAAGCAATGGATAATGCTCATGTATCCCTCGTTTCTGTAAACCTCAGAGCAGAGGGCTTCGATAAGTACAGATGCGACAGAAATCTCATAATGGGCATGGACCTGACCAGGTAAGAATTTTGTGGACAAGTATGGTCATTTAACAAGATTGGGGTTATTTAACCGACTAGGCACTAGATGAAGTTGTAGCATAAAGGTTTTAAGAAAATGACCGAGATTCACAAGAAATTCGTATGATTAAACACTGTCTTAATGATTTTGATAGGATACAGTGATCTAGAGCATTATTTTTCTCATGAGCATTGATTGACAGGACTGCTATGATGTTAGGTAAGTGGAGGAAGTTCAGGTAATAGATAATATAAACCGTGAAACGTTCGCCTGACACCCAGGGGCGGAGATTTACTATTGGGTGCTTTCGAAGTATGGTAATACACCGTTGGATTTAGAAACTTTATAAGTTCTAAGTGTAAATTATGATTTTTTTTTAAGTATTGAAAATTGGCAGAATTTGAGTTGCTATGGGTAAAGTTGTATGGATATTTATAGATGCAGTTTTCTATCTTTTCTAGCCCACATTCTTATGGGTGATCCTATCCATCCCGAACTCATTTTTTCGGAGAATAAGAATAATTTTTTGAATCCGACACTTGTAACTTTTACTTAAAATGTTTTGCTGAATAGTTTTGAGTACTTTTCCCATATAAGTGGATTTATTTGAATGGTAGTCTGGAATTGAATTTTCACCTGTCAAAAAAATGTACATGCTCCAGGAAGCATGTAAGCGTATCTGACAACAATGAAGGGTAATGTCTTCACAATAAAGAATATTATAATAATAAACTTACTCTTGTGAGGAGTTAAACTTGATCTGTTTTTTGTTGGTGATGGGTAGTCTGGTAATATTACCAAATTGCCCATTATATCTTGGTCCAGTGTCAGTTTCTTTATGATACACCAAGCATTTACAAAAGATGTAGTTTCTTCAGAAGAGGGCTTATTCAAGGTTGTTTCTAGTTATGACAAAATGGTTTTGCCTCATCATATCCAATGTAAGGAAGCTTAATCTTAAGCATAACCATATACACATACTATTATAATTAAAATCTGGTGTACTCTTCATTGAACAACTTTATCAAACTATATGATGTTTTGTTTGACCAGCTACAGTTTTATTTTTCTCTGAATCACTTTTTTTCTTGTAATGACATGATTTACTCGTCTGTGTATTTATATATGACTGAAATGTGGATGTTAAGCAGTTTCAGTTAAACCACCTGTAACAAAAAGTTAGAAATTTTAGCTCCTTGGTCAGATCTAGGATCCTTTAGTGTCACAAAATCTCATGTTTAATTGATTTTTGCTTATAGAAGTTTTCTTCAGTAACATCTCTGAAATTTCATCAAATTTATCCATATTTTATTTACTCCTCACTAACATAAGATGTTGCATGCTGTTTTGATATCATAGTGTTGTTGATAACTTTCATTCTTTTAGGCCTTTTCTGTGGTCAGTTCTTTGTTGCATAATTCTATGGGTGTCAATATTTTCACGATCTGATTTTTTACCAAGAAAAGAAATTTCATTGATTAGTTAGAATATGTAGATGAGTGAAATGAAAGGTCTTAGTATTAAAACTTGCAAGATAACACTTCCTAGAATTGTTACGAGACATTAGGTGCAAGCCTTCAAATGACAGAACTGATGTTCTCCCAAAGAAATAACCTCCAGCAATTTCAAGTACACTTTATAAGCTGTAAGTTTAACAGAATTGAACTTCATATGTAATGATAGAAAGTGGCCCCCTAGAAACCCTATTGGCATTTGGTCCTTTTTTCTCACTCTCTCTCCCCCCCTACCACAAAGCTTTTGATTCAGCAATTCCCCTTCCTTACTTCCCACATCAACATTTCCACTCTTAAATCCACCTCTTCCCTTTTTTACCTCCTTCCAGTATAGTTTCTTATTCCAAAACTTTTCGCTTAACTTTTCCCAAAATCTTCATCTGCTCTTTCTTTGCTTTCCTCTATAAGCTTCTTAACATTCCACTTACATATTTTATATTTCTTCCCTCCTCCTTTGCTGAGCTTTTACTGGTACATTTCTATTGAGTAATCTACCATATGCCTTTTCACTTCCACAGTGTTTCTAATCTCTTCCATCCACCTTGCATTGCCCCTTTTATACCTGTATATCACTACTCTCTATCCAAGTACTGATTCTGCATTGGTTCAGATTCTTTTATCTCTGTAGACACCTGCACTTGGTGTGTACATTCCCAACCAAACCAAGAAATGATAGATAAGTAGAGAATGTAGTCTTTCAATGTTAGTGCAAATTTGTTGATTTCCATGTTTTACAAAATCATAGTACTGTTTAAACACATTTTCCCTATCCTTGTGACTCTACCACAAATGAATTTACAGTGAAATAGTGTAATTAAGCAAAATCTGACACTATCATTCCTTACTGTGCCATAAGAAAATCAAACCTATGAAGATGGCATTTTCCACCATACAACCACCCAAATAGCCTTTGCAGTCAGTGATACTTCAGTGGCATAATGCCTTGGTTTGATTTCTGTAGTGGCAGAAGTACTTAAATGGTCAACCATCTACTTCCTGTATATGCACACTGAGGGTTAGATGAAATATTGAGTAATATCAGATCTTGCATCATGTACCCTTAGAAATCTTACTGAACTGATAAACCTTTTAAAGGAAGCCAAGGTATATAATTGTACATAAACAATAACATGTTTTTTTTTTTTAGATATGCTGAAAAGTTCATAACCGATAGTTTCCAGGATTTTGCAAATTCCACAGAATAGGTCCGAGGAGGATGGGAAGGGTAGTTACTAATACAATAAAGTACACACTAAAAAAGAATTATCTTCCCACTTTTCATGTGAAATAATATAGCACCACACACACATAGGACTTTCAGAAGTGCACATTGGTCTGGCCTCATATTGGGAGCCCTACTTTCATGATATTGTAATATAAAGATTTCTTGCAACATTGCCCATCATATACCATAATAGATATTATGTTTTAGTGTAATTATAAAGAGGGGCTACCATAATTATCAGGAAATTTTTTTCTTGTTCTTTCGCACCAGCCCAAACAAAACGAGTAATTTATTTCAAAATTCATTGAACAATTCACGGAAAAAAAAAAATTTTTTGTTTACATATCCATTGCATGGTTTGGTTATTGTAGTGGCAATAGACTGTTGTGTGATTTCTATATTTTTGTTAGGCTTCCTTAATGTTGCTTTATAACTGAAATGTTTAATGAAGTTCATTTGGTAACTTTTTCATAAATGTCAATAAAATATTAATCCTGTTAACCAGTTCCCAACATGATTGTATTTTTTAAGTATTGCATTCCCTAGAAAATTAGAATTATAAAAGAGCTAATGTGCCTAAGCAAGTTTGTGTTCACATGTAGGTTATATTAAAATCCAGCATTCCATGTGGTGGAAATATTAGGTCTCTTGTTTGATGAAATAGTAGAATACATGGCCCTGAAGAGCCCCCAAAGATTGATTGCAGTGTATCTGAGAGTTTTTAATGTTATCTTGATAGTGTCATGATTTAATGTGTTATCAGCTTGATAATTAGTCATATATGATAACCGGAACACAGCCCTACTGGAAGTACTGATGATGGAAGTTTTTCCTTTTATTGATTGGGATGGAAACTGTAAGCCTTGTTGTTTGGCATTTCTCTTTACATAGTATTTACTTTTACCGCAAGTTTTACTTATAAAAGAGTTTGTCTAGAAAGTGGAATGATGTATACTGGGGTTGATGTGCTGTCAGTGGACTGAACCAGGGCATGTAAAGCGTATGGGGTAAACCTGAATAAAATCACAGCGGTTCAAGGAAAATGCAGATCCTTCGCTTAGTGCTCTTGATATGCTCATATGACAAGCCAGAAGTACTTGCTTAACATGGGATGCACATACATGGGTTTCCTCTACCCCCACTACATGGCATGCAGCACTTTTGTTAAACATTGAATATTTGGAGGATGGATATGTTTAAGTGATAGTGAATTTGCTCTAGTAGATTTTTGTTTTGATGTAAAGATTTTAATGTATAATCCCCAATTAGGAAATGTGTATAGTCCTATGTTGGGTTGCTACGTTCAAAGTATTCATGAATAGGCTGCTGTAAGCTGTATGTAACTACAACCACATGTTTGACCCTCTTTCTCCCAAATCCCCCAACCTTTACTATATTGTAAGTAATTCAGTGACGAATGAGTGTAAGTTTTTGGCATGGATGTGAAACCTGGTGCGATGATACAAGATACAGTTGTGTTCATTTTGAGATTTGTTCATCTTTCACCATAGTGGAAAGCATTGCTTTATAATGAGTGGGTCATAGATCTTTGAAGTAATGCAGATACTCATACTATACCTTGTAGTGTTCATTCCTTTGAAGTATTTACCACCCAGTGTAGATTCGAAAAATTCTTAAATTTAGAATTTGTTGCAGCATGTCAAAAATCCTCAAGTGTGCTTCCAATGATGACATCATCACTATGAAAGCACATGATAATGCAGACACCGTTACCTTCACGTTCGAGTCTCCAAACCAGGAGAAGGTGTCAGATTATGAGATGAAGTTAATGAATCTAGACCAGGAACACTTAGGGATTCCAGTAAGTATTTATTGCCCTAATATTCCTTCCTACCACAGAGACCCAGGCAGGTATTAGTTAATGTCCCTCCCTTGTTGTTAGCAGTCTACCAACAAATACATACCAAGCAGATTTTGGTACAAGCCACACCCAAAGCTATTAAAAAGGGGTTCCTCCTATTTAGTCACTGGTATGTTAAGATCTATGATTGAATTGTGTCCATTACAGATTTCTGCTAGCTGGTCATGAATTTTTTTGTGTACCACTGATGTCTATGGGGTGGTCTATAGTCATACTTTTATTTCCTCTCATCACTTGGCTTTAGTATCTACAAAAAAAAATCTATTACCAACAGTTAAAATGTTCATCACAGGATGAAGGTGGACTTTAACAAAGATCAAGACACCACCCCCTAATATATTACCCGTATTGCTTAAACTGGGTGTCCCCTGGAATTGTGGATTTGGCTAGGAAATAATTTTTATGTAACCAAGATGGAAACATTCATCCATTGTAAACTAATAATTCAACTTATTGCCAAAATTTTCCTTAAGAACTAAAGTGATTTACTTCAAGGATGTCCTAGGTGAACAAGAATGTTTCTTTGCTCATGTACACAGACGCTTGAGAAACTGAATTCATGCCTGCTAAACTAAATGGCTTTTGTTCCTGAACATTTTCCATCCATGTGATGTACCTTAGGGTAATTGTCTGTCAGGTGTGGGGCATTGTAATTATTTTTCTTGGTTTTTCATATTTACATTTCAAATTGCAGGAAACTGATTATGCATGTGTGGTAAAGATGCCTTCTGGAGAATTTGCTCGCATTTGCAGAGATTTGAGTCAGTTTGGAGAAACTATTAAAATTACCTGTTCGAAAGAAGGTGTGAAGTTCTCTGCTGCTGGTGACATAGGAACTGCTAATATTAAGGTATTGTATTTTATCAGGGTTGATTGGGGTAATGTTAATCATTTTGAATAAGTCTTTTTATTTAATGGGAGTTTTCATTTGGGTTTAGTGGTCTTGTAGCATTGAGAAGAATGATTCAGGATTGTTCTAAATATTGGAATCTATATTGCCATTTTTGTAAAGAATTGTGAAAATTTGGTTTTGATAAGTTGAAACTTGACTGATTGTTATAATTTTGGCATGAATGTTATACAAAGTAATGAGTGATTATGCTGGTTGTAGCCAGAATTGGTAATTAAATTTTATATGACTTTTTGATACAGCTTGCCCAGACCTCAAGTGTTGACAAGGAGGAAGAGGCTGTTGTAATTGAGATGCAAGAGCCAACTACCTTGACCTTTGCTTGTCGATACCTCAACATGTTTACGAAGGCTACTCCGCTGTCCCCACAGGTATGGTTTTTAGTATCAGATTCATTTAAAAAGAAAATGGAAGTATTAACAAAAAATTGCATACTTGCACCATTTTGTCCATTTTAGTTCTTGTTGCATATCTTTTATGATGTTTTGTAATATCCTTGATTTTTCTCCCCCTCTAGGTTTCACTCTCCATGGCCCCAGATGTCCCTCTTGTTGTTGAATATAATATTGAAGATATCGGCCAGATCCAGTACTTCCTGGCTCCTAAGATTGATGATAGTGACGACTAGCTTCTGTTGAAAAATGCCCTCAAGCAATTGCTTTGAAGACAAAAGATGCCATCTTGCTCTGAATTTTCTTACCATTTACGTATTTCATAATTCCATTATGTGAAGTCTGTATATTGCTACACAATCTCGACTAACAATAACAGATGTGATTTATCAGTCTTAAAAACCTTTATATACTTCTTTTTCCACTTGATCTCTTCAGTGTGGTTGTTTGGTAGCTTATGGTGTGTTATAGTACATTACATGGCTGTATAGTACTTTCGAAAATGTAGATGCCTTAAGCTTTTAAGAGGATAAGAGTGGATGTGCTGAAGATTGAATGCCTAAGGACTATATGTGGAGTGAGGTGAGGTGGTTTTGGAAGGATTACCTGAAAGGGTTTAGATCGTAAGCACATCTTTAATTGAAAGGGATGACCAGGATATGCTGAAATGGTTTGGAAGTATGGAGAGGATAAGTGAAGAGGATCCAGCATAATTCCATTAGTAAACATATACCAGTTTTTACATGAAGCGATTTCTCATAGTTTCCTAATAAAAATTAATGTATAGTTGTTATTTTATCCTTTTTGTTTGGGGAGAAAGATACTTCACACAGAAATGAGTGTTGTAAAAGGCATTTAAGGGTAAAGGTATGGAAACTTTTTTTTAGCAGGAAATTTCAAGTGCACTAAAGAAAAGATTACTTCTCCAGGAGGTGCTTCAATCTCTTGAGGCTCCTGTAGTACTTTTATATTCACTAGCACTACAGTGGGTATGATTACTTTATTGAAATCTGTATGAGGTACTGATAATGGGAAAGTTCTACTGTAAGTGCTAAAGGAAGTACTGGACAGTTCAGACATTAAATAAAAGTCAAGGGTCGAAATTTCGAGTTATCTATTATGCTCCCAATTATACCTTGTGATGCATCACTCGCGTGCTTTTACATCTGATACCTGGTATATTTCATCAAAACTACTGATACTCGGTTGCCCCCAAAACACGTTTCCCCTTTTCTTTTGGCCAGGTGCATAACCATCGTTCCCGCAATCATTTTTTACTCTAGTTTGTTTCTATACTCGGATTTCTTGCTTCAGTAGTAGTTTTTACGCTTTTCCAAAAAGGTCCGCTGGAGACGAACAAAATGAAACCCAGACTGGGTGTATCATACAGGAAGACTACATGTATGCTATACGTGACGGTAGGATTAGGGTTTGGGTAAATATCAAATATGATTACATGGTTGACGGGAAGAAGCAATTAGCTAATCGTACTTTTCAGTGACCCTCTAATGTCCTAACTGGTAACACTGACCATTGCGCAGCAGGTCGAGTCGTACATTGAAGGGCTTTGTTTTGGTATTAGTATTGGCCGATAGACACTAAGGTACCTGTAGTAGGTAACATTGTTTCAGGGTCTTCTCTCAACTGCTGACAAGAGCCTTGGTCTTATCCGGTAAGATTACAAGGCCTATGAAGGTGTGGACACACTGTGGGTCTCATTTCTCAACTGCAGGACAATGTCACCTGTTTAGATTGTGCTGACGATGCCGTCCATCTTTATGGGTGCTATCGCATCCATGAAGACATTGAAAAGTTTGAGTGACAAGGCTCTACCCTGAGGGGTGCCAAGCTCCATCTTTCACTCGGAGTATACTCCATCCAGGCACATGGATGCTTACCTGTCAGTCGTGAAATCTTTGATGATCGAGAGCATCTTGCCGCTTATGATGCTGTTCTGCAAGGAGGTTGAGTGGTTTTACTGTCAAAGGCCCCCAAGAGATCGATGAAGACCATGTACTTTGCCTAAACATTTATTCTTGTCTTTATGAATGCCTTAGAGACGCTTGCTGCGTCGATGATTCATTAGATGCTGGAGCTTCTCATGGACTTTGCAAAGACAGGATGTTAGAGATATCGGTTTTGTCTTGCTTGGGCGTTCATGACTTCATAGGTTGCTCCAACCTTTCCTGGACTCTGATTCAGTGTGGCTCAAAGTCGTTGAAAGACACCATCACTGAGACCCTCTTTCCTGAGGAATCTATTTTGTATATCCTCTGTCTCGACTTTAAGGCCTGACGAACTTTGCACGGAAGACCATCGTAGCTAGAGACTGAGTACCACTGGGTGATGAGCTCCTTTTCCTTGGCAGTTAGATTTGGGTGTCTCCGTTCTTTCTTGCCGCTGGTGATCTTATTGACTACAGAAGACTGAGTGGGGGTTTGATGGTTGATTACCTGAGGAAAGCTATTCCAGTCCCTTTCCTTTGCAGACCTCTTGATCTCTCGTCTGTCTGGCCATTCGCTGCAAGATGCTATAGTTTGGTTTCGGATTGAGCAGGTTGGCTTTGTTGATTCTCTTAACTGCTTCATCTCCATTGTAGGACTTGAGAGTAGAGGGCTCTTGCGCCTAACTGCTGACCTCTACCCCTCCTGGTGAAACTGGTAATAATCGTTTCGGTGTTGAGCACCAGATCTTCCTCAAAGAGATCAACGTTTGGGTCACCCCGAGAGGGCATCCTGGCAGAGTACTCGTCGTACCACAGCTGCAGTGACTCCATGGTCTTATATCTGTACTTGGAAACAATTGTCAACCTCTACCTCGAGGGAATATCCCTGAGGAGCAGTCTCAGCAGCTCAACACTTGATACGAAAGCGTAATGATCAGCTGTAAGCTGAACTACCTGTGTCATAGTCCAACATCGTTTAACAGGATGACATAGTCGAGCTTATTTCCTCTTTTATGTGCCTAACTGTTGTGTTCCTGCCCAAGGTGCATTGGATGGCATTAACATCTCTGACAGAAAAATCTGTTAACATAGGTCTGTAGGTGCTGCAAATCTATGAGTTGTCCCTACCGTAGGCATTGATAACTGACAATTGTGGCCGCAGGTATCCGTTATCGTAACTGCAAGAGCATCGCACCCATAGCTGATTTAACCCTTGTAGATATATAGTTGCTCACAAAATATGACACCTTTATTATTCTCACAACCTTTGAGAAGCAGAATCTATGATAATGTTTTTCCAGGACAGAGTGGAGGATATGGTTATGCCCCACAGCCTTTTTGTTAATGTTTTTGCAGGTTTGAATTGCGGTGTTTAGCACATATCGGGATTAACTGTGGTGTTTTGCTAATATCGAGAGTAATTCATATGTCAAATCTGATAAGCAAAGTTATCAATGTTAATCACGCTAAATCCACTGAAGTCACGGGAGAACTCATACATTTTACGATCTTGACGTATATGCAAAGTGTCGGGGTAAATCAGTCAGACCAAAAAGCTTCATTTAATCCCAAACAACGGGACTTCACCCGAGACTACATCAATTTTTCATAGTTAGCTTAACAGTTAACTGGTGAGTGGAATTTAGGTCTAGCGATTGTCAGGAACACTAAGGCCACCAGGGTCAATATAAAACTTTTTTTTTTTTGAAGCGATGGGTGTTTGAGTCCTGGACTACATATGGCATAGGCTATGGTACATACACGGAGTAAAGGCAATGGTACATATATGCGAAGTTAAGAGACGGGTCACTAATAGGATGATGAAATTAATCATGTCTAATCCCATGGAATACCTGGCTATGGGAT
This sequence comes from Panulirus ornatus, assembly GCF_036320965.1. Taxonomy (NCBI): domain Eukaryota; kingdom Metazoa; phylum Arthropoda; class Malacostraca; order Decapoda; family Palinuridae; genus Panulirus; species Panulirus ornatus. The sequence goes on from NC_092281.1 coordinate 11,877,566, forward strand.
TACGATGGGGTCCTTATTTACGAGATTACGATGGGGTCCTTATTTATGAGATTACGATGGGGTCCTTATTTATGAGACTACCATGGTGTCCTTATTTATGAGATTACGATGGGGTCCTTATTTATGAGATTCCCATGGGGTACCTGTTTACGGGATTTTCCATGGGATCCCTGGTTATAGGATCCCTAATCATGGGAAGTCTATGGTTGCCCTAAATATGTGAGCGCCATGAGGTCCTTGATTTATACCCAAGGATAACGATAAAGCAGTCTTGCTCATTCTCAAAAATATTTTCCCTTCATTTCAAGGGAATGTAGCTTTCCATTGATATCAGTATATAGATATATTTTTGTACAGTTCAATACCCTATTTTCTATTACAGCTGAGATCTCGATTGTAGGTTATATAAATGAAAAACAAATTATCATGGTTTCAGTTTGCTTTTATTTACATTATACCATTATCAGTTTCGTGCTGAACAAAACGGAAATTAACCACCATCTTATGGTAAGCTTCATTCAAACATTGGTTCGTGAAATCCTTGAGTTTTCTTTATAAATCTAGAGTGTTTTCTTATATAAATATTGATTTTGAACACTAAAAGATAACAGTCAACTGTAGGGAAAAAATGCCATAAGCGACCCATATCAGCTGACCCATTGTTATTGTTGTCTTGGCCACGCGTTTTCCTGGATTTGTTTAATCTCGAGCTGAATTACCTGAAAAATGACTTCTCCTAAATTCAGCAGGTGGGATGCTAGTTCATATAATATATCCAAGATATCTGAGGGCTTAGATGGCACTTAAAACTGTAAGGGAAATAGGTATGCATGCTAATAGGTAGAGAGGTTAAGTTTATGCTCTGGCGTTAAAACCTGCAAATAATTATTTTTTGAAGGGTTCAGGTTGCAGATGGGATGAGCTACCTATCATACATGTAATCTAATGGTAGGCTCATTAGATTAGGTGAGATTAAGTTAAGTAAGGTTAGGTTCCATTATATGTTTAGGTTAGTTTTGGCTTGGCTACATAGGCAATGTTTTGCTAGATTAATTTAGGCTAGAACTAAATTGGATTAGTATTTGGAGTGAGTTGGTTTTATTGAACAAGAAATTGAAAGGGAAGAAAGAGATGTAGCATTATAAGGAGTGTGCTTGAGAGAGCTGAAGAGGGTGTGCTGAAATGGTTAAAACCCAAGGAGAAAATGAGTGAAGAGAGGTTGGCAAAGAGGATATATGTGTCAGAGGTGGAGGAGACAAGGAGAAGAAGGAACCAGCTTAGGGATGTGGAAGGATGGAGTGAAAAAGATTTTGAGTGATTGGGGCCTGAGCATGCAAGAGGGTGAAAGGAGGGATGTGGGATTAAGAGAACTGAAACTTTGGTGTACAAAGGGTCGACTTGCTGTCGTTAAAGTAGCTGAGAGAAACGGTGGAAAGGTTTGTAGGGCCTGTTTGTGGATGGGAAGCTGTGGATTTGGTGCATTGTGCATGACAGTTAGAGGATGGATATGAGTGCTTCGTCTGTTCCTGGCACTATCTTCTTTACGGATGGGTTAGTGAGGGAGGTAAATGCAAGTTTTAGAGAGAGGGGCGAGTATGCAGCCTGTTGGGAATGAAAGGGCCCTGAAAGTGAGTCAGTTGTTGTTTGCCACTGATACAGCACTGATGGCTGATTCAAGTAAGAAATTTCAGTACAGCCTCTTCAGCTTTTTCGTACATAATCCACTTACTACCAAACCTCTCCCTCACCATATCATTTCTTAGTGGATCAACCCTCCTCACACCACTTAATGCTCTCAGACATTTATTTTCCATCACATCCACCTTCTGTACCTTTTTTATCCTGGCCCAATGCCTTGCAACCATATGACACTGTCAGAACTACTATACCATTACACATACCCATCTTTTCCCCCATACTGACAATGACCTTCCTTTCCACACTTCACAGTACACCCAGGACCTTAATCCCCTCACCAGCCCTATGGCTCACTTTATCTTCCATAGTTCCATTCACTTCCATCTTCACTCCCTGGTGTCTGAAATATCCCACTTCCTCCAGGTTCCCTCTTTTTATACTCACTCTGTCTCAGTATTTCTCTGATGCCCATTCCTTATGGGAACTCCCATTAAAGAAGTGGCCGTGACAGTAGAGTCTCCACTTATCCCTAACCTTACATGACTTCCTTACATACACAAATTTATGCATAATTACCCCTTTTCTCTCTGTCCATTGCCCATCCACTCCAACCAGTCTGTCTCTCTCCATAGAGAAACCCAATCCCCTTCCTTTAATGCACATTTATTTGAAACAGTATCCTTTCACACCTTCCCAAACTCATACATCAACTTCAGCAGTTTCTCACTCAAATATGCCAAACCTAATAACTTTGCATGTATTCACATTTACTCAAAACTTTCTCCTTTCACATGCTTTTCTCCAAACGCACACACCTTCTCCAGTGTCTCACTCAAATCTGCCAAACCTAATAAAACTTTACCTGTATTGACATTTACTTCAAACTTTCCCCTTTCACACTTGCACAGACTCATACACCAGCTTCTGCAGTCTCTCTTTCAAATCTGCCTGTATGTTGTATCATCAGCAAATAACAACTAATTTCCCCCCCTTCCCAGGCATGTACCCTCAACAGACTGCATACACATTCCTTCCATAGACCTACCTTAACTTGGAACCACTCACACTCTTGTCTTCCAACTTGCACACACACCTTACTCTCTTGATAAAAATTCTTCACTGCTTGCAGGAGCTCTCCTCCCACTCTGTATATTTGTAACACCTTCCACAGAGTATATTTATCAACCTTGTTGTACACTTTCTCCAGATCTATAAGTGGCACTCTCTTGGACATATTTTTTATCATTATTATTATGCTTTGTCACTGTCTCTTGCGTTAGCAAGGTAGCACAAGGAAACAGACGAAAGAATGGGCCAACGCACCCACATACACATGTATATACATAAACGCCCACACACGCACATATACATACCTATATATTTCAACGTAGCGCTAGGAAGACACAAAGGCCACATTTGTTCACACTCCGTCTCTAGCTGTCATGTGTAATGCACCGACACCACATCTCCCTTTCCACATCCAAGCCTCACAAAAGTTTCCATGGTTTACCCCAGATGCTTCACATGCCCTGGTTCAGTCCATTGACAGCACATCGACCCCGGTATACCACATCGTTCCAATTCACTCTATTCCTTGCACGCCTCTCACCCTCTTGTATGATCAGGGCCTGATTGCTCAAAATCTTTTTCTTTCCATCCTTTCACCTCCAATTTGGTCTCCCACTTCCCATTCTCTTCACCTCTGACACACATATATATGTATAGAGAGAGAGAGAGAGAGGGGGGGGGATTTATGTATAGAATGCATTGATACTTTTTCTGAGTTTTTTTACTCATTTGTTTTTCAGTGGCGAGACACTGTTCAGGTCAAGGGGTCGTGATCAGGCCTTACCTGTTACAGGAGAGAAGCAAGCAGAAGTTAGTGAATCATGGCTTGAAAATAAAAGACTTGATTCTCTTCTCCAGGATCATCAATCGTTGCTTGCTGAACCCAAGTTTGCGAGAAGGTAAAATTAATCATATGATTTCCCATAATTTGTATTAGTATTGAATTATCTGCAGTTCTGTAGCATCTCAGTCATTCAGGGTGTAGTTGAAGTACAATCTTTAGAATTTTTTATTATGTGGTGTAGGATATGGACCATGAAAGGGAAGGTTTTCCAGTTTCTGTTTTTTATGTGTAGGAAATGGACAATGAAAAGGTAGGTTTTCCAAATATCGCTTGTTGTAGAAGGTGACTAAGAGGAACAGGTTTGGATTGGAGGTCTAAGTATCATTGATGTTTATTTCTAGTAAAAATTTATGTGGGTTTAATGAAGGCATGTCTCCTGCTGGCTGACAAGCATTGCTAATATGAATTTTTGAGTGGAATGTGTGAGGAGTAGGTGATGAAAGCCATGTGGAATTATATATGTCTTTTGGATATTTGGTGTGTATGAAACAAAGCTGAAGTGGGGTGGAATACTTGTTTAAAGTGCTTCAAAAAGTTTTAGGTTAGATTTGTTGAGGATGTAGATGGAAGATTAAGAAAAAATGTAGGATATATCATGAAAGATATAGTTTTTTTAGCTTTTGTCTGTGAGTGAAGAATATCACACTTGAGATGGATTTTTAGAACAGTACTTGAAACATTTGCATATGTAAAGCTTAAAAACATTATAGAGGTGGCCAAGGGCACATTCTGTAGAAAAATCTTAACATTAATCCAAGCTTCGTATGTGTCATTGGTGGAAAAAAGTTATTTTTTTGTATATTATTTTATTATTGTTGATTATTATTATTATTTCTATTGGACATAATTGTTGTTTCCCATGTCAGCAAGGTAGCACCAGGAAACAGACGAAGAATGGCCCATCCACTCAAATACACACACACATATGTAAATAAATAAATATAATATAAATATATATATATATATATTTTCCCTGGGGATAGGGGAAAAAGAATACTTCCCACGTATTCCCTGCGTGTCGTAGAAGGCGACTAAAAGGGAAGGGAGCGGGGGGCTGGAAATCCTCCCCTCTCAGTTTTTTTTTTTCAATTTTCCAGAAGAAG